>NC_056739.1:1796858467-1796973467 GCF_019279795.1 Protopterus annectens
TCAAACTCCCATCCAAAACCCTTACAAAACACTGACTTACCTTACATTCCATGTAAATCCATACACTATGCCAAACAACATCCAAACCAAATAGCGAACGTCACATAATGTAAAGTCATAACCGCAAATTTGAAATATTCAAATTCGCGATTATGCACTTTCAACATTTGAAAAATTTGCCTTTATTGTCGTGAAATACTGAAATACTCTTATTGATATGCCAGATATTCTTTGGAGCCTCCTAACACTGATACAGATCACAAGAACATTGCTAAGATGACATACAGCTCCACAATGTTACAGACCCACAACATTGTCGAGTGTGTGTTTGGATTCTTGAAGGCCCACATCCACTGCATGGGTTCCCCTGGTGGTGCACTACAGTATCCTCTGGAGACCTGTAGCAAGATACTTGCTTTCTGTGCAGTGCTGCACAACTTGGTGGTACATGGACAGCTAACGCAGGAGATCATCATTATCGGAAGACCAAACAGACTGGAACCAGGGGTGGAGGAGGTGCTGATTATGGAGCTGCTGAAGAAACTGGCTGCAGTGGAAGCCCATTTAAAGCAGAAGTGGGGGAAATATGCGGTAGAACTGGCAAAGAAGCTGTGCCTGGTTCATAACTATGAGCCAGAATAAACACAATAAATATTAAAATTGATGCATGAAGCACTAACCCAGGATATGCTGTACAATGCATTGACTGTCCATGCTATCCATCAAGTATTACCTAACCCATGTATCACAGCAGTGAGGAAAAGGCACAGCTGTCATCATCTGCACAGGTAGGGCACTGTGACAGGAATCAGCAATGGTTATATCAATGGAAGGAGGGGTGGACAAAGGATGTAGAAAGGAGTTTATTAAAAGACTTCGTAATTGGGGAAGTTATGTATATAATGTAGTGATGGGATTATGCTTCCTGATCAGGGCAGCTGGCTGGATGTTTTGAGTACTTACACAGTACTGGATCCGGGGGGGGGGGACAGCTGTTGCACATCACTGAGCCAAGTGGACATGGCTGAAATAGATGTTGTGGGACCTCAGGTGGAAAAAATGCAGACCATGAGCACTCCTGGCTATGGAAGCATTTCATCTGAGAAAAGGCAATGCCATTAAGACTTTCTGGCAAGCATGTTGCTGAACTGTGGGACCATGACTGCCTGCAATGTTCCTGATCCCCACATAGGCTATGTTCATGTTGCTGGCTGTACGGTGTCCTACTAGGCTCATCACTGGGAGGTCATATTAAGGAGATAATACATGATCTTGATGTACCTGTGGTGTGGGCTGTACTCACAGTGGAGGCACAGCATGGGTCACAACAGGAATGCTTTTGGTTCTGGCACTTGGAGGCAGATGGCCCCATGGAGACAATGAAGTTACCCAGGTACCTGTCCAACACAATAGTCATTTAGTCCAGGCATTGCACACTCTCATGTATGTCATCAAACAAGCTATGCAGTGTGCTGGTCATTTCTACCATGTCAGTGGTAGCAGCCATCTGTACCTGAATTGCTGCCAGCTTTTCCCTACATCTGTTCCTGTGATCGGCGTTGGAGCCACTGTTAGTGCATGTATGGGGGATGATGATGCTACCTCTGTAAGGACTACCAGGCATGATGTGCCCTTTCATACCCACTGGAAAAATGTGAGTGGGTTCTACTGGCAAAAAGCTATGCCATTGGAAGTAGTAAGTAGTGTGCCCTCCACAGTTACCATTGCTGACAGTGGTACTGCGGCCTCAGACTGTGCCAGAATTAGGCTGCCATCATCACCAGGCTCCAGTGCAGCACTTACATCGGGTATGACCTATTCATTAGTGGAAGACCCAAATGACAGCAACACTTCAAGTATGATCTGTTCCATACTGGAAGATTCCATGATCGTAACACCTGTGAAAGCAGACAGGCCCAAGAAATATTCTCTGGACAGGAAAATAAAAAAAAGTCTTCACACTTATCAAATGATATATAGAAATCATCACATACCAAGACTATATATTCCCTGTTCTGAAGGAGGGATGGGCCACCTTGAAATTGATTGCATGTATAGATCTGCAATCATAGGACTTCATATATATCTGCTGATCTCACCAGATCTAAAAATTGTGAAAGTTTTAAAACAAGAGGAGAACAAGTCTAAGATGATTTCCCTGCTTAGTTTAGCAGAAGCATATCAGTATTGAGCAAAATGGAAATCAAACCAGAAGTTGACAAAAATCAGGCAGCAACTAAATGTGCCATGAAACAAAAGAAAGACTATAAGGAAAAGGATCAGATGAGAAGGTAAGAAATGTTTAAAAGGCATGAATATTGTACCAAGTATAAAAAACTCATGGAACAACACTCCCAGTCTAGTGTCATTAGCTCATTCTACCTAATACAGGGAGAACATTTGAGAAGGTCAACCCACTTAGTTTCTTAACCTTGAATTATCTTCTGCTCCCCCTTTCTCCCTTTCCACTCTACCAAAAAAAAAAAAAAAAAAATTTCTAAGCTTGTTTCCTGCCTTTTCTGTAAGTAGTCTAGTCTGGATACAGATTTGCTGTATCCAGGACATTTTGTAAGTTTCTGAGACCCCAAGCCATTCTGTGTTGGAGTGAAGCCTTCCAGCTTACCAGTGGGAGTGGTAAGCACTAGGTAGCTTATCTAAAAAAAAAAAAAAAATACCACTTTATGCATCACTGCTCTACTAGGGTTAAAGTATTCCCGGAGTCATAAAGTCTGCTCTTCGACTTTTCTCTTAGAACTAGCCAGTTTTAGTTTTAGCAACCATATCTATTTCTTTGAGCTCAGCACTTACTCAGAACTCATTGTACATACTAAATAAGCTACAAATTACTACAGCACTCAACTTTCCTCACTTGTCTAGAGGAAAACAGTTTTTAGTACTTAATAAATAAGCACCTATCCAGGCATGTCTAAGGGTCAGCCCCCAGTGTTTTCTCCTGTCTATCTGATGAATCTGGGCATCTTGGGGCAATGCAGCAATTGCCTCATGTAAACAGACAACCCTCTCCTCCTACCATCCAACACTACAACCTGTGAGACATGCACTTACATAGCCAAACTGGAAGCAAATCTCTCTTCACCCAAGACTGGACTAGACAGTCAAGAGGAGAAGGTAAACACTTGCACCACACCACACTCATCACATAGTCCCTCAAAACCTACACCACCAAAACACACACATAGAAACACAAAACACACACCGACATTCACAGAGGTTCTCAATAAAGATCTGCCCAAGCAACAGGGACCTCCAAAGCAGAAACGCAAGCAACCTTCACCCCCCCCAACACAACCCAAAAGACACATAGCCCACAAGCTCAGTGTGCCACTCAACCACAGCCGATAAGGCATAACAATGTACCCAACACTCTAGTCATAGGTGACTCTATAGTCAGGCACACTGATGTTCCACTCACCAGGCTAAAAAAGAAGAAAGTTACTGTCAGCTGCCTGTCGGGTGCCAGGATCCGCCACATAACGCATGCACTCAGGTCACTCCACAACAAGTACAAATATGACTCTGTCATTGTCTATGTTGGTGTGAATGACCTGAGATGTACTTCCCTGGACTACATGAAAAGAGACATGGAGGAGCTTTCCGATCTTGTATCCCAGGCAGGTATGACCCTATCCCTGAGTAGCATCCTGCGATCACCCAGAATGATACCACAGTACAAGGACAAAATGATTGACTTCAGCAATTGGCTAAGCTTCTGGTGTCATTCTAAGGGGATCCAGTATCTGTCTGCCTGGGATGACATGATCGACAGACCATGATGCTTTGCCAGAGATGGCCTGCACCTGTTACCCTTGGGATTCCGGATACTGGCTAAGGCTCTTGCCACCCCTATAGTGCCTTTTTTAGGCAAGGTTCAAATGACAAATTCACCACCATAACAGGTACAAGCAAGCAAAATCTGAGGATAATGCTACTCAATGCTAGAAGTCTAAACCTCAAAATGCAGTCACTCGAGGCACTCCTTAAAATGGAGAACATCGACATCTGTGCAGTGACAGAGACCTGGTTCAAGGCCCCAGAGAGCAGCCCTGCATTACCAGGCTATAATTCATACCACACCTTTCAGCCACCTAACCTGGACTGAAACACTAAAGGCAGAGGCATGTCCATATTCATTAAGGATATCCACACCTCCAGGCTAGTTGCTCAGCATAATGCATCCAAGATTATCCAAGTGCAACTAACTCTGGGCAAGACCGCAACCCAAATTGTAGCTTGCTACAGATCTCCCACCATGCCCCAGCATTCCCACTCCTCATTTCTTGATATACTTGAAAATATTAGGGTACAGCCTAACACCCTAGTAATGGGCGATTTCAACTACCCCACCATTAACTGGGAAAACTACTCATGTACCAACTCTTTTGCTCAACGTTTTCTGGAATTCATAAATTCCAATGCCTTGAATCAACTTATCCACACCTCCACCAGGGGCAGCAATATCCTAGACCTGGTCATTACCAACATGGGCAACCGGTGTTCCACACCAGAGGTCAGTTCCTCATTGGTCAGATCTGACCACAAGCTAATCACCCTAGACATCCACATCCCACCCCACCTCCCATTAGGGAAACCACCCTAAAACATTTCTCCAAATCCAACTTCATGCTTCTTAAGACAGAAGTGGCAATCTTCATGACACCCATGCAGATGGACAATAGAGGTACAACTGCTGAATCCTACACAAATTCACTTTATAAACACTTGCACAGGTGCATGGATTGTGCAATCCCTAACAGAACCAAGAGACTATCCTCCAAAAAAAGGAAGCCAATCTGGTGGACCCCTGCCATAAACAAACTTTACAACAGAAGAAAGAAACTGTTGCAAAAAAAGAGTAAAATCCCATGATTGGAGGAACTCCCTGGTCAGCCTCAGTAAGAAGCTGAAATCCCTCATAAAATCCTCCAAAGCTAGTTATTAAAACAAAATCACCACTGATTCTAAAGACAACCAAAAGCATTCTATAACTATGTCAAGAATCTCAATGACAACACTCAGATCTGCTCTGAGTTACAGCACAATGGCACTAAATATACAGAACCAACTGATATTGCCAACATCCTGGCAGATAGGTTCAGTGCTAACTTTACCCCCCCTCTCACTCCCTAAAGGGCCTATCTCTATACTGGAAGAATGCAAAGTTCCTGTAATCACGGCTGCACAGGTAAAAACCACACTCTCCAAAGCCATGAACACAGCATCCATGGGACCTGACAACATCCCAGGCTGTGTTCTACATGAACTACAGAACAAATTGGCACCCCACTTAAGTACCATGTTCAGTCATAGCCTTACCTCAAGCTTTGTGCCCACTGAATGGCGCACAGCGACGGTCATCCCATTCCACAAAGGGGGAGTCACCATGGACCCCAGGAACTACCGCCCCATTAGCCTGACGAGCTTGTTCTGAAAGGCTATGGAACGTATCATCATGGAATGTATAAACATTGACATTGGTAATCTCCAAACTCTGGACCCCACCCAGTTTGGGTTTGTAAAAGGCAGATCATGTCTCCTAAACCTGATTGACTTCTTTGAAGTAGTCACCAAAGCCATAGATGAGGGTAAGGTGGTTCACACAGCCTATCTAGATCTCGCCAAGGCTTTCGACACCATCCCCCACTCTGGAATTCTAGATAAACTCACTAAACTAGGTATAAATCCCTATGTCACAAGTTGGGTTGTCAACTGGCTCACTGACAGAACCCACACTGTGAAAGTAGCAGACTCCAAATCCGACTTCAGACCAGTGACCAGTGGAGTACCACAGGGTTCAGTCCTGGGTCCTCTCCTATTTGGTATCTACTTCTCTGAAGTACAGGCTAACACAGAAGGTCTTTGGCTAATGAAGTTTGCAGATGACTGCAAACTATGAGCCATAATCGAAACTCCTAATGATGTAGACATCCTACAAAAGGGCCTCATTGAGATAGATGCCTGGTGCCAAAGCCATGGCCTCAAGCTCAATGCCAAAAAGTGCATTGTCATCCCTTTTGGTAAAAACTCTGTACCCATGAACTACCACATAGGCGGTAGTCTACTTAACACCTTGGGACACAGGTGGACAGTAGTCTCTCCTTTGATAATCACATCGACACAGTAGTCAGGAAATCCTTCTACATGGCACACCTCATTACAAAAGGTTTCTCATCCAGGAAAAAAGAGGTCATTGTTCCCCTCTACTCATCACTCATTAGACCCATTATAGAATACAGTGCCCCTTTTGGTATGTACCTCACAAGACATCTACAACAACTGGAAAGGCCACAGAAATACCTCACAAAGAGGATTACCAGCCTCAAACAGATGCCCTACGCAGACCGTCTCAAAAAACTCCAGCTTTACTCTGTCGCATATCGCCTACTCAGAGGAGATCTCTGCCTAACATACAAAGCTATGTCAAACCCAGTGCTGTTGGACATGCTCCACTTAAAGAAATCCCAATCCCTCCAAGCTACACACTCTAGGGACCTAAACTTTGTCATAACAATAAACAGAGCATGCTGAAGGGATAGATGCCTGTCCCAGAGACTTCCCATACTCTGGAACAAACTACCTATCTATATCAAACAAAGCTCCTCATTAGCACTCTTCAGGAAAAATCTTGATGATTTGATGGGAGATAGGAAATTCACCCCGGGGAATTTCCTATCTTCCATCCTCTGCTTGACAGGGGCACAGTAAAATAATTTTCTTGGGTGGCGAAAGCCAGGGTCCTTTCTGGGTAGGTTTATATAGGCCCTAGGGTCAGTAGCCTAGTACCTACCTATGAACCTATGAACCTATATTGATTAGGATTTGATGCAGGAATGGTTAATTTAAACCAAAAGATGAAAAGTTAATACTGGCAGCCCAGGATAGCGGACTACATATAAGTTGATTTACAAAGTCCATTGAACATGTGGGAGAAACAGACAAATGCATGTTCTGTAAAACAGAACTGGAAACAGTCGCACATCTTGTTGCTGGGTGTGATACACTCATGGCAGAGGGCCTGTATACTGAAAGGCATAACAATGTGGCAAGACTGTTGCATTGGGGATTGTGCAAACATTACAATACTGAAGTAGCTCTGAAACACTGGAAACATAAGACACAAAGGATTATAGAGAATGATGAAGTTTATATCACATGGGATCACCCATTACCGACAGTTCAAAAAACAGATGCTAGAAAACCAGATATAATATTCCAGGGAAAAAAAGACAAAAGTAGCACTGATCACTGAAATTGATACACCCATTGATTACAGTGTCTTATTTACAGAGGGACACAAAGTCATAACATACCATAATTTGCAGGCAGAAATGAAGGCAATGTTCCAATAGTAGTAGGAGAAAGGGGTCTTATAAAAAGAATTTACAGTTGTATTTAGCTATGCTGTCAATAAATGTAGCTCCATATGAATTACAGATGGACACAGTTATGGGCACATTGCAGGTGCTGCAAAGACCAGTTTTGGATAACATCAAAGACTGAAACAATACCAGTTTCATGAACTTTACTCATACCTTGACTTAGGAAGGGTGTCTATTCCCATCATGATGCTAGAAATGCAAAAGACTTGGAGAAATTAAACCAAGGAAGACCCCATGACCATAACAGCTGTGGAAGCAGACAGATAACATCCATGTGTAAAACTATACCTAGGTGGCAATCCTACTCACTAGTGCTTCAGCACCTTTACAGGTAACAGAGTATATGAGAATGTAAGTAAGCATACCTTGTGATGCATGCTGTCCTACCTCCATCCTAGTCATACCTGCAGATACAGCAGTGTCTAACATCCAGAAGTTCATGCTGCTGTCGTACCACAACACTGTGTTACTGACATACAGAAATAGCAACCTGGTGCATCTCTACAGAGACAAATGATAGTGCAACCACTCCAGCACCCACATCCAGACCTCCACCTGGCAAATACATTTGTTGTTTTAATTAAGCAAAAAAAAAAACTTTTCTAAGCTTTCAGTCTGAAACTGTTAACAATTCACATTATGGTCACTTTCACCCAAATGCAATACAGTCTTGATGGTATACTTTATAGTTTTTAGTATTACCTTAGCAGTTACTATATACTTCAAGACCCTATGTTGGCATCGAGGGATAAAGCCCTAACTAGTACCCAGTTGACCCAGATTTAATTAGTGGCTTGTACATTTGATGGAGTGGCAGGGAAGGCTGGGCATTCATTTATGAAGCTGCGTTAGGGCAGCTGTGGTACAAAAAGGGGGGTTGCCCGCAGATAGACCAAAGACCATAAGAGGTGGGGCAGGAAGTGAGGAGGGTACTTAAAAAAAAGACCTCCCCAGGACAGAAGCAGATACAACCTATTTCCCAGGACACCCTTAAGATCTACAACTGGCCCCAGCAATACTGAAGCAAGTTCAGGGGGCTAGGAGACAAGTTGGTAGACCCAGAGTGGACATGGGGCCCTGGAGGCCTGATGGCCAGGATAGTGAAAATGATGCTCCTAGGGGGACCAAAAATACAGTCTATATACCTCTATGCACATTTAAACAGCTATTGTTCTACATATTATGTACTTTAACTGCTTTACTTTTTTAATCTCTGGAAATTGTATACTCTACATATTTAAAATATATGTATATATTTATTTATTTGTATTGGCTAGCCAAGGTAGAGATCTTATCCTCTTAGATGTTTTTCAGATTCAGCCTTAGAGAATAAACTCAGAAAGCAATTAATCAAATAATAACATAATATGTCACACAGCATAAAAAGTAAATAATGTAAAATTATTTAGAAAAAAAATTATTGGAATGAAAAGAAACACAAAATGTTTGAAATACAGCATGTACTTATACAGAATAAATATCTTAATACAGATGTAATAGCAGCCTAATATGTACAGTTTTCCATATTATATTGAGTGTAGATTTTCAGAAAGGCAAAATATATCATTCAACATGATTTTGATGTAAGAAATCCAAACTATATGCAAAGATTTATATTTTTTGGTATTAAGATGAAAAGGAGAAGAGAAAAATACCACCATTACCTCCATAATTCAGAAACACTTTGTGCACTGCATTACTTGAAATAGCACAAATTTGAATGGTAACACATGGGGTCGGGCCAATTCAGGGAGATATGCTGTACGATCTCTCAACTCAGAAAATAGAATATCAACATCTTATGCAAATGAGAGTCTAAAGACATGTAAATGATTTACATTATGAAAATGAGAGTAATTCTGAATGCAAGTGGGGTAACAACATGGCATCATGATTTAGAAATGCATCAAAATAGAGAGATGAGCCATTTTGGGCAGTACATTTGTTCACTGTCATTTCTTGGTGAGCATAGGAACTGACTACTCTAAGATGCTAGCAGTAGCTTCTGTATTAGCCAAACAGCATTTATTAGGGGCTGCTCTCACAACCATTGTCAGTGATAGTGTGTGCAATTGCCCTTCATGTTACAGATGGGTCTGTCTGTTTCTGTGTCTGAAGTGCTATCACCTGCATTTCAGGGGTATAGTCAAATCCAGTCATGTGGATGGTGTACCATACAAGTGTATACCTTACATAGAATCATGTGAGATGCATGAGACACAATTCACTGTGGATGTTAAGGTATGTGTAGCATTAATCAACCTTACTACAAGGACCTTCCTGCAGCCATCAGATGACACAGTTGGTGTTTTGCAGGCATTCACCTCATGAGTACTTCACCAGTTCATTGATATGATGCTGTAGCATGTGAAGGAGCAGATGTGGTTCTCATGGACCACAAAGGAGAGAAACAGCACTACACAGGCAGTCTATAAAACAGTCCATTTCCTTGAGGCTCTAGGGGCCATTAACTGCACCTGCATTGCTATCAAACCCCTGTCTAGCCCACATGGCTATTAGAATGTCATCTGGAAATATTTTCACTCCATTAGCTGCCAGGTGGTGTGCAGTGCACTCGGTATTATTTACCATGGGTATGTGGCAATGCACTGGGTATGATTTACAATGAGTATGTGCAGCATCCAGGAGGTTCCTAGGACTCTCTCGTCTAGCACATATGGGACTTGTACCAATGACTTGTGTGGGGTAATTTCCCACAGCCACATATAATTGCTAATTGCACACAACCCCCAGGCTGCATAAAAAATGCTGAATGCTCTCCACTAAAAAAGGTGCCTGCACTCCACTCCAGATACTTCCTAGAACCATGGATTATAGTACCTATATGGAACTCCTAGAGTAGGGCAGAGATGTCATACAACCCTGCACTGGCACAGACCTGCAGCATCATAGTTGAAGGCCTACTTCTATTTCTGAGATGCCTCTGGTGCAGCACTTTTCTGGTGAACTGCTACAAGATATTTGCTATCTGTACAATGCTGCATAATATGATGTTATGCGAACAGCTAGAACATGGAATCACCATCGGAGTAACAAACAGACTGGAGCCAGCAGCAGAAGAGGTGCTGGGCAAGGAGTTGTTAGAGTAACTTGCTGCAGGTGAACACCATGTGAGGCTGAGGCAGATGGGCTTTACTGCAGAAATGACAAAGAGGCAGCCTCTTATCTACAACGTACACATAAAATAAAACTGATGCATGCAGTACTACACTCAGGCTATGAAGTAGAATGCATTGACTGGCTGTACTCAACATTAGACATTACTTAACCCATATGGAGGGGAGATGACAGCTATCATCGGGTCTATATTAGAACATCGAAGTTTCAGAACTTCGAATGTTCTAATACTGACCCCTATTCAGCGAACGCTGAAAATAGCGAAGTTACAGAAAACCAAATTTTTTCCTAGGGAAAGAATTCGGTTGTCCGTTTCTATCGCTTTGCTATTTTCAGCACTATGGTGGAAAGTTATGGGTCGGGTTCAGGTAAGTGTGCGATTGGGTGTGGGTTAGGTGAGTTAGGGTCAGGGCATGGGTCAGGTAAGTGTGTGATTGTGTGGACGTGAGGGTTAGGGCGGGTTAGGTGAGTTAGGGCACGGGTCAGGTAAGTGTGCAATTGTGTGGATGTGTGGGTTAGGTGAGTTAGGGTTAGGGCACGGGTCATGTAAGTGTGCGACTGTGTGGATGTGAGGGTTAGGGTGGGGTAGGTGAGTTAGGGTTAGGGCGCGGGTGAGGTGAGTGTGCGATAGTGACGGACCTTAGGGTTAGGGTTTGGGTTAAGGTAAGTGGATAGATAGTGGTGTATGTACAGTTTAGTGTTGGGTTAGCTGTAAGATTGTAGGTGTATGTGTGTAGATTGCTGTTTGTTTGGTGTGCTTGTTTTGTGTGTATGTGTTTCAGAACAGCAATTTTTTGCTAGGAAAAAATTCGCTGTTCTGCATGTTCGATGTTTTCAGCGTTTGCTGAATAGGGGTCAATATTAGAACATTCGAAGTTGTGAAACTTCGATATTCTAATCTAGACCACTATCATCATATACACTGTGATGGGGTGCAGTTACAGAGACCAGCAATGGCTAAATAGATGGAAGGGATGGATGAGGGGATGTGGAGGAGTTATTGAGGCACACAGCTGGGAGATTGGAGATGCTTAGTAGTCTGTATAGTGAGGAAGAAAAAATTCCTGAGGAGGACAGGTGGTAACATGCTCTTAGACATTGCACATTGGTGCAGGGGGACACAGATGCAGCAGATTGTAGAACTATGTGCAGGCATGCATATGACAGAAATTGTTTGTCCACATATGGTATAGTGTAGGCTATGGTCAGACTCAACTACAGTAGCATCCCCTCTTTGGAATGGCATTGACATCAACTCATGCTGGCAAGGATGATGTATAAATGTGGGACCATGACTTCCTTGTTGTGCAGTACAGAGGATGGCCCCATTATGCCACTGAAGGCTCACCACCAGTAGGTTACAGCAACAAATCGCACTTTGTGACCCTGACTAACCTGCCCAAGGGTGTACCCACAGAAGATCACTGGTTACAAGTATGGTGACAGTGATGGTGGTCCACAATACTCAGTGGTAGCTGCAGTAGCCACAATGTAGCCATCCAATGCCCTCAGCTTTTTTTGTCATGTGTACCACAGAGTACACTAATCACCTCCACTGTGACATTGGTAGCTTCTGTCTGTGCCTGGATCATCAAACTGCATATCCATTGATTTTTGTCCAGTGTGAACTCTAGGCCTACCACCAAGTTGAAATCATGGAACTGATGTCCAGCAATATGTCACTCCCTCATACTGTCTTCACATAGTGTAATGGCACCATTGCCCACTGCTGTTGCATGAGCAGGAAATGACAGTGCATCTTGTTTGTTACCACCCATGGACTGTCCCCCATAGACAATGAGGAGGCTTGGGTTTGGTCCAAATTCAGTACAACCAAGTCAAATCATGTGGGTGTTAGGTGCCTTTCACTGTAACCACCTTAGACAGGGTACTATGATGTTTGACTTTGCCAATGATAGATTGCCGAGATTGTCAGACATCAGTGCTGCACTGAGAGCAAGCATGTCCTGTTCTGTTATGGTGAGCCCCATGACCGCTGACCCTGTGAAGACATATAAATGCTCATGTGTAGAAATGAACATATGTGACAATCCCACACCCTAGTACTACAACAGTATTACAGGTAACATATTATATACACAGTTAACATGTACATATTCTGTGGTGCACATTGCAGTGATGGCATCCCTCATGTAATTGTTAAAGAGATAAGGGGATGTGGGTCTATATTAGATCACGAATGCTTATTAAAGCGAACGGTGATTAATCGACCCTATGTAAGAGAAAGCTTACAATTTTGAACTGTCAGAACAGCGCTTTTTTTCCTAGGGAAAAAAATCGCTGTTCCAACAAAAAAATAAAAAATAAAACACTTTAAACATTACATTAAGTGGGGGGGGGGCTTTGCCCCTCCACCCCCCTACTTAAATATACCAACTCCGAGACAGCACTACAGTGCCAAAATGGCAAAGTAACAAAGCAGCCAAGCAAATTCTTTCCCAGGGAAAGAATTTGCTTAAAAGTCACTTCGATATTTTGCCGTTTCAGGCTTTTGAGTTCAACCAAGATGCATTCAAAAGAATGCGTCTTTGGTCTTCTAATAGGGAACTGGGGATGTTTACCATCTGTGAGCACACCATAGTGGTGTGCTATCAGACATCAGTAGTAGCATATGGTAATAACTAACCTGGGTATCTCTGAAAGGGACACACAATGTTGTCACCAGCTCAACTTTCATATCTAGGCATCCACCAGGTTCTGGTGTCCTCTCACTGTCCCCAGACAGAGACACCAAGAGCTCTTCTATGCCTGTATGAGTGGCTTATGATAGCATTCCAGCATTTCTACACATTCTTTCCCACAAGATGGCTTGGGCTTTCATTTGGATATGATGTATCATGTTGGTAACCCCGCAGTAGACCTGTTGTTCTGTTATGTTGTGGCCACAAGTGACATTCCCATCCATTGCAAGATCTTGGTGCACACACACACACACACACACACACACACACACACACACACACACACACACACACACACACACACACACACACACACACTCTTTGAAGGCTCTGATAGTCTTCTCTATGGTTATGGACATCAGCTGTGCACAACAACCCTGTGTTTCCAAACATTAGCCAAACAATTCACTTATGCTGTGCTGATGAGGCCATAAGACGGCTGAAACATGCAAGTCCACAGCTAGTGGGCTTTGACTTTATTGACATGAATTTGTCTATAACAGACTTGAAAGGAAAATTTTCATGGGCACTCAGAACTGCCATATAGCTGAAACACCTGATGTCCTTAAGGGATCATTTGCATATATCCCATGTTACCTCTAATGCAAGAGGTTTTAAGGAATCACACAGTGGAAAATCTAGCTTGGCTGTTTTTTTTGTTTTTTTTTTTTTTTCTGTATGACCTTGCTATTCATTATTTTAGTTTGTTAGTCGGGATATTTTGCAGGTACCCTAATGGTTATGGACATCAGCTAGGTATGACAATCCTGTGTTCACAAACATTAACCAAACAATCCACTTATGCTTTGTTGATGGGGCCATAAGAAGGGTGAAACATGCATGTCCAGAGCTAGTGGAGTTTATCTTTTTTGGCCGTAATTTGTCCATAACAGACTTAAAAGGGAAAAAGTCATGGGCATTCAGAACTGCCATATAGCTAAAACACCTGATGTCCTTAAGAGGTCATTTACATATATCCCATGTTACATCAATACAAGAGGTTTTAAGGAATCACACAGTGGAAAATCTAGCTTGGCTGGGTTTTTCTTTTGGTTTTTGCAGTCTTCTCTATGATTAGAAGAACCTTCTGTACATGTATATATATATATATATATATATATATATATATATATATATATATATGTAGCATGTAATATCAACTATATCTCTGCTGGGATGAACTTTTCCACCCCCTGTTGATTTTTTGGTGTCACTATATTACCCATATGTGGGAGTATATGCCCATGTATTTCACTGATCACCTCTAACTGTCCATCACTCATACTGCAGCTGTTTGACAGCAATGCAGGTGCAGTTAATGGCCCCTAGAGCCTCAAGATAAACTCCACTACCATTACATTTTCATGTCCCCACAACAATCCAAATGGGACAGCATGGAAACAGATTGTGCTGTAGCATACAGATTCTGATCCAGGTATATAGAACTGTGGCGCCCTAAGCGACACCAATCTGTCTGCACATGCACACATTCATGGTCTAACCCATTTAGCACGTGTGCTTCCTGTAGCTAACTCCTATTAGTTGTGCATATCAGCCTGGAACAGAAGGTGCGCCTTTCAGCACATTCCTCCATGTCTGTTTTGCCACCCAATGTTGTTACTTCAGAAATCCCTGTTGTTCAGAATTTCAGCAGTTGAACTGGAGAAAGATGGACCTGTTCTCTGTATGTTGTCAGTCCACTTTCCTACCCCTTTTGTTTTCATTCTCAATCTCTGAAAGGTGCTGAGGACATCCCTCAGTAGAGTTTAGATATCCATTCTGCATCCTCACCTGATGATGACCTGTATCCCCTTACCACAGCTGCTGTAGTCAATTTTTTAGTATGTATAACACTCCAGTATTGTCTATTAATATATTTGGTCCACAGTGAGTGAGAGAAGTGTGTGTGTATGCAACATTAACCACCTGCTTAGCTGATGCTTTGTCTGTATGTGAGAATTTAGCCTTCAGTTTGATGGTGTAATTGCATCTCTCACATACTGTGTTTGTTTGTTTTCAAATTAAGTGGTTGTCAATGTACATGAGGCAATTGCTACAATGTGTCAGGATGCCCAAGTCCAACAGGCTGGCTGTGGAGATCGGGAATTACCCTTCCATGGCAGGAGGGCCTTGGTATGGAATGTACCAGGCAGAAGAGGTAATTGCTTGCCGTAGATAACTGCAATTACTAACTACATGGCCACACTGCTCAGTGCGTAGTTCTGTTGCTGTTTGAGCAGCTGGGGTGATTACTGAGCAGGGAAATGGTTAAAATAACTAAAAGAGCTTGTATATGGAAAAATTTGATCTGAAGGCATTTGTGTCTATACAGGGCACTGCATGAAGAGCAGCTTTGTGCAAAATGTGAGGCTTATATAAAGCAAAAAGAAACAAGTTTAAAGCTGTCTACCAATCAGGAAAGCACACAATAAACCTTCTACCAGCAATCCCCAACCTGGCAGGGCTTGGATTAGTACACTTCTGCCACATGAGTGCAGAAGAAAACCCTCTTAATGTAAGATAGCTAGTTTTGATCCCAAGTGTAATAAACCACACAATCTAGACTCAGCAGCCTTGAATCTTGTAGATACAATGTAACAAGGAACTTAAAGCAACAGTGCAGTTGTTTGCTATTAAAAAATGCAGAAATGCAGCAAAATATTAGCATCACTTTTTGCCACTCATTCACTGTCTGTTTTTGCACCTCCTTTGTGGCCCCCTCCTTTTGTATCAGCACATCCTGTCAGTCTTTGTCCATGTACAATGTTTGCATTTCTTTCCTTGCTGCTTTCCCTATACGCTCCTTCCCATCTTTTCTAAATATAAAAAGGGAAACTATCTAACAAAAATGTGTATATATACATATATATATATATATATATATATATATACATATATGTATCCTCTTTCCTCCTGCTATGCCACTTTCCCCTTCGCATTACCCTTATTGTTCTGTTTGCTCCTCCCTCTTTTTGACTATCCTATCACCACATTTTCTTCAGACTTCTTTGCACTGTGGAGACATGGCTTCACAATAATCACCTTTCTTTAAACCCCCCAAAAAACAAACTTATGATTTGATTTTCACACCCAAGACACAATCCCCTATAAACAAAGTTAAAGTCAACATACTCCCCCTCAATGCCACAAAAATCAATCTAGTAACCCACACTAAATAATTAGGAGTAATAACTGATGAAACCTTCAGATTTGATTTGCATATTTAAAACAATATTAGTAAGACCCACAAAATGTTAGGGTTGCTGTATAGACACAATAAGTTCCTCTCCCTCCATACTAAACAAATGCTAGCAATATCATATCTATTACCATCTCTAACCTGTGGTGCACCTTTACTTATCAACTTACAGTGCTCCTTGCAATCCATATTAGAAACCTGCTATAATAAGTTAGCTAAATTCACTACAAATAGCCGCCACAATACTCACCATTGTATTGCCCTAAAAATGACAACGGCTAGAACTCCCTTACTACCTGTTACTCCTCCAGCTTACAACTGCTCATAAACTTATCTATAAACCACAAGACTGCCCTGCGCTTAACTCTCTGCTCACACCTTATAACCCCACTAGGCCCTTGCGATCAGAACAACAACAGCTACTTCAAGTTCAGGACAGTTACTATACTCATAGATCATTGCTAAAAGCTAGAATATTCTGCCTGCAAAGATCTGCTTACAACAGAACCCCTGCAATTTTGAAACTGCTCTTCAAAACCATCTCCTCTCTGATTGGATTTGTAACTGCTCAACACCTTCCTCTGCTATTACTTAATATACCTGCTGTTCCTATCTGCCCATCTGAAGCCCCCCAAAATATTTAATTTTTCTACTGAATCCTATTTAAACACCTACGAATTTCTCTTTTCACCTCATCTTAAACTGCATTCTATTTTAACAGTTATATATATAACTTCTCCGCTATAATCAACTCCTGAACTTCATGCTTACCCTGGAGTTCACAATCAGCAATATACATTAATCATGAGACCTGGCTAACATTGGCTAATTGATCTGATGGCATGTACTTGACTACAATTAAGATTGTTGCTCTCATAATATTACCTTTACCTAACATGTATAATTCTTAAGCAATTTATATTTTATTCTGCATTATTTTCTCATATTGTATAACTGTCATTTTATTTATAAAATGTTCATTTGTAGTTCATAGGTTCATGACTTTCCTGGTAGTGTTTGTTTATTATTTGTAAAATATTTTTCTCTGTTATTTTAACGTGGAGCTTTTCTCCCCTGGCCTCCACTGAAAATGGACTTTCACTGGCCCAGTGGACTTTCCTGGTAATCAAGTGCCAATAAATAAACAAATAAATAATAAATAAATGTTTACAATATACACATATTTCTCACTTTACTCTGTAGTGTAGCCCTTGTATGAGCACTTAGATTTGCCCACCTTGTATGACAGAGTCACTTCAATGTTTTTATTTTGAGAACGACTGCCTTACTTAAGCAGCACTAGGCCTGGTTGGGCTGTACTAAGTTGTAACTAATGCATATTTTATTTCTGTCTGGTCATATCGTGCAGTTTGACGGGTCTATATCACTTCATCGACTACGTGAATATCGAACGCACACATGAGCAAATATTCACATACTCAAAATTTATGAATTTTTTTTGCAGTACAGTGAAGATCCGGATTTTTGCCCTTTCCTCACTGTAGTGTGATCTCAGAGTAGGAATATATATTTAGCGGGGGGTGTGGGGGTGCAGCCTCCCACAATACTGTTTTCGAGTACATGAATATTCGCTCATGTAAGTGTTCAATATTCACGTATTCGATGAAGTGATATAGATCCACGTTTTGATTGCACTGTTTATCATAGCACATCCAAATTAACATTTTTTTCTGAATCCTACCCTATATTTTTTTTGGGGGGGGTAAGAATAATAGAATTGCTGGAAGAATTTAACGTATCTGCTATTAAACTGAGTTTTCAACAGATGTTTTTTTCAGTTTGTCTTGAAATATAGGCTATGTTTTACTACTTTTCAGAGAGTTAAGCAGTAATTTGCAAAGCTTGGGAGCTAACACTGAAAAGCTATGATCACTGCAAGCTAGTCTGTTATGAGGGTCACAGAATGAAAAGAAAAACAAATATTTTGGAGGGATTGAATTAAAGTTATATTTGGAGTGCTGGATTATTGGTCTATGAAAAAGGGAAACAGATGTAATATAAACAGTTTATAAAGATGGGGGTCCAAGAGCAAGGCAAGCCTCTAGACTATAGAAAACAATATGCCTTTTGTTTAGACTCTGCACTGGTGCCCTTGACACAGAGTATGAAACATAGTGTGTTAGACATTATCTGAAGGTAGGACTGGGTAACACTCACAGATTTAATATCTTCATTATACTGGCTGTATCTCTTCTAACCAATCACGGATGTAATCTCTTAAATGTACAGGATGTCTCTCGTCTAACCAATAATCACAGATATAATCTGTGAACTGTACAGGCTGTCTCTCTTCTAACCAATAATCACAGATATAATCTGTGAACTGTACAGGGTGTCTCTCTTCTAACCAATCACAGATATAATCTGTGAACTGTACATGCTAACTCTCTTTTTAACCAGTCACAGATGTAATCTATTATTTGTGCATGTTCTCTCTCTCTCTTCTAACTGCATATCTTTGATTAGCTAACAGTTATTTATAGCTTAGAATTTGGTGATATTTGAATATATTTATAGAATCCCATTTTTCTCAGTTATAATCACAGGGCCATTGGCATTACCAACAATGTAGAGTTCAGTGCAGCATTAAGCGGTTACCTATTGGAGGAGGAAGACTGAATGCTCAAGCCTCATCCGCTCAAATTTCAACCTGCCAAGGATCAGGGCTTCTCCATAGAATATCACTGTCAGCAGTGATGGCCCTTCTGGGGCAATTTCCCCCTTCCTCCAGTTGGTCCAACTGTAGAGTTGGTATATATAATATATTGCCTCCCTGCAAAAATACTTACATTTTTTTTTGGGGGGGGGGTAGTCTGGAGATGCCGATCCTCAGTGCATTAATCTTTGTTCACTCGTATTGGAATTTAAAAAAAGAGTCCTTTTTGTGCCTCTCATTTGTATTCTTATTGTCTAGCCATGCTGCGATTCTTTAAAAGTATAATTTTCTAAAGTAAGTAGAATTTTCATCTTGGTCGTTCTCATTGTGTCGTGTTCTTCATAGCCTTTCTAAAGAGCGGAGTCGAGTCTTTACAAGCGATTTCAACAATGTTTGTGTAGGGGATTCTCATCTAGTAGCGTATAAAATTATTGTTTACTCTTTTAACAAGTTGCGTGGATTGCTTTCAAGGGATTTTCTTTTGACTAGTGCTTCTTGGTACTTTGCTCAAAGTATGCATGCACCTTTCTACAATGTAATTTGCCTGAGATTGCAATAACATTACTTTCCTGTGTTTTAAACCTAAATATTGAGCAAATTCTGAAAAATGCTTGCTTAGCACAAGGTCTGTTATCAATTCTTAGCATTTCTGGTACACCAGGTAATGAAAAGTATTATTTATGACAGGAATGGCAAGTGTGACAGATATGAATATTACTGATTCTATTGTCAGTAGTGCCCTATGGCCATCTAGCATAATAAAATCATACCAAAATATGTAGTTCTGTAGATAAAATCAAAAACCCTATAACATAAAATCTGTACTCATTTCTACTCAGGTGGTGTGGCAATTCTGTTATCTTGGCAGGTTCCAAATTTCTGCTGGGTCAGGGTGCATTTGCTTGGCAGATCAGACTAATATGAAACACATCTCCAAAAGCATCTCTGTTCTTTTCCAGAAATAGGACCTATCAGGATGTGTCTTATCCAAGTCAGAGAAATGAACTTTGTCTGTATTCCTTTTGTTTTCAATTTCCCTGGCATTCTGTTCACCTACCTCTATCTCAATAGCTGCATATTAACTTCTGTCTCCATGTAACAGGTCATCCCCTCCCTCACTTCTGATGTCATATCCTGCAGAATCAGAGACTGTCCATCTGGCTGGTCACCCTGCTTGAACTTTATATTTCTTTCTGTCTCATCACAGTTGCTTTTCATGATGACACACCAAAAAGATTCCATATTCCATGTTATCTGTATCTAATTCTGACGTTTCCTCCATTAGATTTGTGACCATCACCATCAAACCTTCTTCCTTTAACCCAGTAGCAGGTTTTAAGTTCTCCAGCACCTTCATTTATGTTCCATTTTAATGCAGCTTACAATTAATAACAAAGGTCCTTCACACAGACAGACTGCACCATCAGTGAAAAGAGTGTAACATTTTCATTTGTATTGGCCAGATTTCCCTCTGTCTCTATAACTGCCACACGAAGTGACAAAAAGGCTACCTAGTCAGGCTTCTGAAAGCTTGGTCAAATGAGGAAACAATTTGCACTAAAGTCATTCCCATTGTTTTTATATTTTATTGGGTGTTAGACCAGTAAGCTTTGTCATGGACTGCCAGTTTAAATGAGCCACATTTTCCCCCCATGGGTTTACAGACTACCAGCTAGCTGCAAGGTTCAGCAACCACAGACCACAGATATCATTTTTCCATTTCCCGTAGGGTTACAGCATATTGAAGTAAGCAATGAAAATTTGCTTTCACTAAATTTCTCTCATCTCCTTAGATGAAAAAGGCCTTCTCAGGCTTTACAGAGTTTACAGGCTTGCATACCCCATGACCAGGGACAGGAGTGTACTAGCATGGGTGTCATATTGCAGCTGGTTGTAGAGCTGATGGGCTGAACCCTGCTTCAAAAACAGTGCTGAGTATGCCACCTGGTGAGGTGTGCAGTGGGTATTTAACAAGAATATATAACTTACCTCCATAGTGATGTACCTGTCTGACATTCAACCTCACTACTGTGATAGCTGCCTCCCCTGTCACAGATTCCCAATCTCCACTGGATATCATGGCATTAGGCACATCCCTAGCATGTGCCCACTACTCCCAAGATAGGCAAAGAGGCATACGCCATGTCATCCCACCACCAACCAATGTCAGCTCTTCTAGTGCCAAGGCTCTTAAATGAATCATGTTGACCTGAGCTGCAGTCAGGGCTTCATCCCTCTGTACCATGCTGCCAGTAATTTAAATGATCCTCACTTTAGTTTTAACTTGTAAACAGGAATTAGAGACTCTGTAATTTCTGAGAAATTGCTAACAAGAAATGTGACAGTCTGGATAAGTAAAGGACATCATAAAATTAAAAAGACTGAGCAGAATGCATGGCTATTAAACTAGATAAGAATGCATGGCTATTAAACTAGATAAGAATGCATGGCTATTAAACTAGATAAGAATGCATGGCTATTAAACTAGATAAGAATGCATGGCTATTAAACTAGATAAGAATGCATGGCTATTAAACTAGATAAGAATGCATGGCTATTAAACTAGATAAGAATGCATGGATATTAAACTAGATAAGAATGCATGGCTATTCAACTAGATAAGAATGCATGGCTATTAAACTAGATAAGAATGCATGGCTATTAAACTAGATAAGACATCTCCTGATATGTTCTATTTCTGGAAGAGAATAGTCAATATATTATGCCTTCACAGAAAAAAAAATTCCAAAACATGTTACCCTCGGCGGTAAGGGATTGCCAAAAATTCTCAAAGTGGTTGTTAATTGCATAAGCCACCTGGAAACATTGCATTATATTTGGACTTTTGATGTCAAAACATTTTTTTAAAAGCTACACATACCTGAAGACATGCTTAGCTAAATGTCTCTAGTTGTCTGTGTTAGTGCTATAGACCTTGGAAGTAACTACTAAAAGTACTTGTAATTAGCATTTAGGAACAGAAAGTAGCATTTCTTATATTTAGATCCCCAATATCATTACTTCATAGCCATTCTGTACAGTTTTAAGGTACTACACCATCAAGGAATTTGAAGCCTAAGCATCCCATGTTTTATTTGTATTTAGAAAAATAATTATCTGTATTCATTTTGAAGATATGCATGTTGACATTGCTATCATGTGAAAGTTGTATAGTTAGGGAAATCTCTGTGAAACATATTGATCCCTTTTCCTGGTTTTATTAATATCAAACCTTAATAATGTTTATGAACTATTCCAGATCTTGTGTTCCTTTAATAAGTAGGACAATACATTTTATGGCTCCTTTCCAGATGAAATTCCAAACCCTAGTAAGCAGCCTATAGGTCCATTTGTTTCTGTATCCTGTTCAACCGTTGCACTCCCATCAGTCCTTGGGGTGAACCTTGCACTCACTAGGGATTTGTCATGTGGAGAAATGTTCTCATGCACCACACTGGGTTGTGGGAGAGGGAGGGTGAAAGCCAGATGCTAACAGACCTTCATCCTTGGCTGGTTGACATTTTTATTTTTTAATTTTCTGTCTGCAGACCTTCCCCATTTTGTCAGAAGCATAATGCAGTGCTGTGCATAATTTATGAAGACTGCCTGAATGGGCCATACAAGACTCCTGTTCAGCACAGGCTTGGGGAGAAAAGCATGATAACAAATAAAAAACATTTATAAGAACATCATAGTTGAACTAGCAAAATAATTGGACAAAAATATGCATCAGACAAAATACATCGTTACATGCAGACATGCATACAAACATAACCACATCTTACATATTACAATCAGTTAAAATATTGCAATACAAATCAATCAGTAAATGTCAAAAACAGTGTTCAATATTTGAAGGTCCCAAAGTAATAGTGCTTTAAACATTAGGAAGTTAGAAATGGGAAGGGGCATTGGTGGAGAAAGTAAACTTAAATGTTAGATAATGAGGCGAAGATATGATTAGAATAGACTAGACACAAGTGATGGTAAGAAGGAGAGAGGAATATGTAAGTAGAAAGTGTAGCTAGGATAGTGGGTACTTTGCTAGTTTGGCTAGAGCATTGACACAATCTAGCATTTAGGAGATAAGTATGGAAATTTCTCTTAAAGCTAAGCTTATTGTATATTACCCCAAGTGGGCAGGATATGGTATTCCATATCTTGGAGATATAATTGGAGTATAGTCCATCCTCTGATGAGTTCCAGGATTTAGATTGTTGAACCAGGAATTTACCTTTAAAGCAGAGAGGTCTGCTAGAGTTATACCACTGCAGGAAGGCATGCAGGGAAGGACATTCGTCTGGGTGAAGTATAAAATGAACAGTTTTTAGGCGGAGGAAGTTAAGATAGATTTGGAATTCCATCCAGTTTATTTTTGAGAGTTCAAGACAGTGATGGGATCTGTTAGGCAAATTAGCAGTGAATTTGGGAATTTTATTGCAACAAGCTTTCCTTGGAGGCTGCTGTGTAGGCTGGTGAGGATCGGGGCTCTGTACAGGAGAAGGTAAGGGTGTGCAGTAAATTTACAACCTAGGCCAGTAAGAAATGACTTGGCTCTGTATATAGGTTCAAGCGTTCGATGCATTTTCTTTATGAAATTATATATATGAATATCAAACTTGGGATAACTTGGTGTTGGAAACCTGCTCAAGTTTAATGTTTTAAGCAGGGGAAATATTAAAACTATTTGAGTTTTGAGAACTGTTTTTTGAAGAGCATCAGTTTAATTTTTCAGCATTAACTGTAAAGTGAGTGTTATCTGTCCACTGTTCCACTGCTAAGATTCTAGAATAATCGTCTGTATCTGTCAAAAGGAGGGGGACAAATAATTGTTGCATCATCTGCACGCTGAATCATAGTGGATGGACATATGACAGTGTAAAGCTTATTTATGTATATCTTAAATAGCAAGAGAGAAGAATGGAGCCTTGGGGTACACCTATAGAAATTCGGAGGAAGGAGGAACATGTTTTGTCATCATACTGCTTGGGTGCCATTACTTCATTTAAGGTTTGGCTACATCCATTATTTATTCATTTTGCTGCTATTCTACTGCAATTTGATTTATTTTCAAATTTTGTTTTACCTTCATCTTTTTTTTTCTTTAAGTTTTAAAAGTTCTTGGCTAAAGTCCATTAGAAAAAAATTCCTTTCCATTCAATGATTACAAAGGCATTAAATACATCTAATTAGTGGGAGGGATGAGAAGTTGAATTTCTTATTTATGGCAAGTAAAATCAGGAAATGATTGAATCATTAGGGGCTGCAGGTGCTCTGAGACTAGTGTTGGTGTGTGATTACAATGTATCTTTCCTACCCACCTGTACAGTCCCTGTTGTATTTTTAAACTTGATGTTTTTTCAGTTGCTCACCCCTACTGTAAGTCTGACCTTTGGAAACTTCTCCTTGTCTTATCGTATCTGCTCATCCTCCTGTGCACTGGAAGATCAAAGCAGGAAGGTCCACCCTTTAGACTGTTAAAACTTGAGTTAACCTGTTTCATATCACCCCACTCACTTAGTACTCACTACAACACTCAGAGTATTAATAATTTTTCCCATCTTACTTTTAAAATCTGTAACATTTGGAAGAAGATTATCAGACACTGGGAAACCTCGGGACTGATTCTTAGGAATCAGCTTGGGACATACCTCTCAACTGTTTTATTTATGGCTTTGTCCAGATTTCTTGCTCTACGAGGGTGAGAGGTATGGCTTGGGATTAGTACTTCAGTTTTGCTCATGATCAGAAGGAATAGAGGGACATTATTCCCTAGCTATCCTAGAGATTTCCAGTCACTGCAAAGACTGATGATTGCTTCTTAGCAGCCAGCTTGGAATTAGTGCTTCTGCCTTGCTCATGGTAAGAGAAGGGGCAGAGGGGCACTAATTCCTTCTGGTCTCTGATTGGGCAGTGTGTATAGGCCTTCACTGAGTGCTCTGGTCTGGTTGCAGTTTTGTGAAAATCTCTTCAGGGTCTTTGTACAGTTTGGGTTTCTGTTGTGTCAACCTGCTATATGTGCTATCCATGGTACCTACCCACAGAAGACTATAGGAAGTGTACTCACCCCAACAACATCTGGGGCAATACTATTTCTCAGGAAGCAACTTGAGATTAATGCTACTGTTTTGTTTCTGGTGAGAGAAGGACCAAAAGGATGATTGATTCCTAGTGGTGTGCAGCTGTAGTGAGACCACCAATAGTGCCCATGTATCAGCCAATAGGAAAATAACATTATTCATCATTCTTGGTAATCCTAATTCTTTCTTTTCACTAAGTACTGATAGATTAGATTAGCTACCATCAAGCCTAATTTAAGATTATCACATTAAATACTTCATCCAGAGATCTTCAGGGTACTCTAGTAGTCTCCCTTCAACTCCTTCTATGGCCAGCCCTAGGACCCCATCCTCTGGCAACATGGTTCAACAGTCTTCTCATACCCTATCTGTGGCCAGTCTTACCACATTAGGTGCTCTAAGAGAGTATAGCAACTGCCTTTTACTTACTGATTGCTTCTACCAGTTAATAGTACAACCTATAAGAGATATAAATATTTAAGAAACATGGAGGAAAACCTTTTGTATCAACCCACTATCACTAAGCATCATATCTCCACAACATAACATCAGTCACAACACACCACTAGGCCCATAACTTATGCTGAGGCTATTAAGAAATAAAAATGCCAACATCTTGTAGAACACATGTTAAAAGATCCCAGCCTCCTGCACACAAGGCAACATCTACTCCTTCTCTGCATGCACAGACTCTAAATCCACACAGTTCACTCAAATGTCACCTGGAAAGCAGACTTAAGTTCATAATATCTACTAAGTTTGTTTCTGCAAAGGGAAATCTCTTAGTCATAAGTGGCTCTTTAGTTAGGCCTACAGATTCCACTCTCTCCAGACTGGACAAAAACAGGGTAACTGTAAGCTGTTTGTCTGGTACCAGGATCCATGATGTCAGAGGTACCCTAAGGTACCTTAAACCAGACAAATATGACTGCACCCTAGTGGTGGCCCATGTGAGAGTAAATGACGTGAGGCATTCCATCCAGAGGGATATGCAGAGAAACACAATTGAACTTGCTATGCATGTGTTCGAGGCAGGAAAGGCACTAGTCTTGACTAGTATCTTATCTTCACCTAGAATGATTTCTAGATACCAAGACAAGATAAGTGGCTTTAACAATTGGCTAAGTAGCTGGTGTCATTCTAAGGGGGGTCCAATATGTGTCAGCCTGGAATGACATGGTAGATAAGACTTTCGATTTTGACATGGATGGCTTACACTTCATACCAGGGTTTCCACAAAATGGCTAGAGTGTTTGCTGATACCACAGTGCCTTTTTAGGCAGAAATCCCCTGTGGTTGGACATTCCTACATAGCAAACTCAAACTCAAATTTGGACAGCATCATAGTGGCATTACCAATGTTAGAAGTCTAAACAGAAAGATTCAATGACTAGAGACCATGTTAGAAGTCTAAACAGAAAGATTCAATGACTAGAGGCCATGTTAGAAGTCTAAACAGAAAGATTCAACGACTAGAGGCCATGTTAGAAGTCTAAACAGAAAGATTCAATGATTAGAGGCCATGTTAGAAGTCTAAACAGAAAGCTTCAATGACTAGAGGCCATGTTAGAAGTCTAAACAGAAAGATTCAATGACTAGAGGCCAATGTTAAAAGTCTAAACAGAAAGATTCAATGACTAGAGGCCCTCCTGCAACTCAGACAGATACATACTTCTCAATTGTCCAGATTTTTGCCTCATATTTAAAATTTGTGTTTTCTGGCAAATCAGTCAGGATTGAAGTAATTAAATAGTGACAGACATTTGAGTTTCAGACTTTATGTGCTTCAGAGAATGTATGATAACACAAAACCTGTTATCCTAATGACTTCCTAAGTTTATAAGAGCAACATTTAAAATCAGTTCCTATTTTTAGACATTTGTCCCCCATTATTTTTGGCTTTGTACAGATTTTTTTGCAATAAGAGTTTGAGAGGTTTGGACACATTCCTTTTTGTGTAGTTACTGAAACATGGTTTCAGTGCAATGACAGCATTTCCTCTGTACCATCATTCAGCACCCTTTATTTTAATTTCATTTTAATTTAATTTCAATTTTCAGGTATAGCATTCCTTCAGAGCCTTGGATAACTCTGGCGGAATATCTGCATTTGTCAGAAATATAACCCGTTCATGTCAAAATACCCATAACCTGAACTTGTAGCTCCTGGAGATCCTGATTAACATTAACAAATCCAAATATTACTTATTTACTAGCTACAGATCTCCATCAATGTCCCACAAAAATCATGGAAATTACCATAATAGCACTGAGGGTTTAAATCTTCTCTGTCAGGCCTAGTGTTACTATCCCCACCATCAAATGAGACCATCTTTAGGGACTTCCCCAGGGCAAACCTTCTTTGGTTTGTAGAAACCTAGGCAAAATTCCAAACAGTCCCCTGGAAATGGACCCAGCTGGGGGGATTGCCACATTCACCTCTGAATTTTACCAACAACTACAAAAACGTATAAAGAAATCTGTACCTGTCTGCCTTAAATATAATGGTAAATTCAGGAATAAACCTTTTTGGTGCAATTCATGTATTAATAAACTATATAACAAAAGACAGAAAATTATGAAATTGTGTAAGAAATCCCTGTCGCCTTATCCCAAGATCACACTGAAAGGTGCTAGCAAGGAACTTAAAAGTACTATTAAAAAATGTTAAGCAGAGTAAGAATTTAAGGTTCCTATACACACCAAAGGAAACTACAAATCTTTCTTCAGTTATGTCATAAAATTCAGAAATAATGTCCGGCAATGCTCTGAACTCTTTTATAAGTATCACATATCCCAAACCCAAGGATATAGCCACTATATTATCAGATAAACATGTTAACTTTGTAGTTAATCTCATTGAAGCCACTGATACACCTGAAAATTTAGCTTCCCCTGAAATTGTCTTGGAGCAACTCTTAAAATATCTGTCAAAGACAAAAAGGAATATCTCCATGGGACCAGACAATATACCAGGCTGCATTCTTATCAGAGCCAAGTATACTATCTGAGCCTCTATTTAAACTTTTCAAGCTCAGCCTAATCACAGGGTTTGAGCCTGATCCCTGGAGACCAGCCACTGTGATTCCCCTACACAGGGGTGGCCCCTCTACAGATCTAGGCAATTATAGGCCCATTAGCTATACCAGCCTTTCCTGGAAAGCCATGGAATGTATCACAGCAGAACTCATTTATGCAAACAGAACAGTGTACTTTATGCAGACACTGGCAACTTAACGGATCTAGGACCCCTTCAGTTTGGTTATGTGAAGGGTAGGTCCTGTGTCCTGAGATAGAAAGCTTATTTGAAAAGGTTACAAAGGCTGTAGACAGTGGTCACTCAGTGCACAGTACTTATTTCAATTGGTCAGTGTTTCTGACACAATTCTTCCATGTTGATATTGTTAAAAAAATAGGAAAAACCTACTGTAATTCCCATTGTTGTCCACTATATTGCAAAGTATCTGTCTGACAGATTCCAGATTGTGAAAGTTACTGGTACCCTGCCTGGATGTAAAACTGTAACTAGTGGAGTATCATAGGGATCAATGCTAGGACCGCTCCTTTTTAGCAATTATTTTGCAGACATTTAGTCCAATATTCCATAAGTTTGATTGACTAAGATTGCTGATGACTACAAGCTATATACTGTTTTCCACTTATCCACCGATAGTGAAAGCTCCAGCAAGGGTTGGGATATACGCCTACCTTGTGTACTGAAAAATACCCTCAAACTAAAGGAATAAAGTGCAATGCAGTAGCATACAGGAGCACAGCTGTTGTCACCTCATATGTTTTAAATTGAACTCCCCTTCAGAGAGACATGGTCATAAGAGATCTGGATACTTATGTGGACAATTCTCACTCAGTCGATCGGTGTATTTCCAGCATACTCAGGAAATCATTCTGCATGGGCCCAGTTAATTTCTTAAGGAATGTCTTCAAGATCCAAAGATGTCATCCTGCCACTGAACTCTACCTTTATCAGATCCAGCACTGAATACAGTGACCCCTTTGGTATGTATAAATCAAAGCACATTGTTCAACTACGAAGGTCTCAAATATACCTTACCAGGAAAATCAAAGGCCTTAAATCGTTCATCTGTCTCAATACAACTCTCACTATACTCAATAGCCTATAGGCTGCTCTAAGCTGACTTGTTTCTGGCTTTTTGTACAATGAAAGGTTCAGTCCTATTTGACAGTGTATTTCCTTGCAAAACTGGTGGTTCTACAAGCATCTGCACAAGGGACCTAAATCTACACCGGCAAATAAACAGGACTCACTGGAGAGAGAGGTTCCTAACTCAACGCAAGTCCAGACTACACTACAAATCAAAGTAGTACTTTGACTACCTTTATTTATTGTTTCTTTATGTATTTATTTTCATTTGCTCACTGAGAAAGTTCAACTGGGAATTAAAACCCCTTTTCAGCAGAAGTCAGGAGAGAAATGCTCCATGATTACACATATGAACTTATTATGACAATGTGCAAAACACATATTAAAACAAAAGCATTTATAAGCCAAGCCTGCACCATGAAACAAAGAAACAAAGCATGGAAAGTGTGGACAACAAATAAAACAGGTCATGCTTTACTAGCAAATAGACAACTGAAAAACCTAGCAGAACAACGTATCACCAAAGTTAAGAAAGCCTTTTACACAACCAGTTAAACATGCTCACTAATAGCAGTAATGCCACAAAAACATCAAGGGTTCCCACTGGTGGTTCATAAATAACTTTATTCCACAACAATGGTTAAAGAGAATGAACACTTTTGTCCACTATTTTATAGGGCTTCTTCACAGTGAATTTTTAATTGAAAAGCCTGCTTAAATAGACGGTGGGTGGTGTCTATTTATGACAGCTTTTTAATTGAAAATTCAAACTGAAGAAGTCTTATAAAATAGTGGACAAAAGCGTTTAGTCTTTTTAACCATTGTTGTGGAATAAAACTATTTATTAACCATCTGATGGGAATTCCTTGGTGTCATACACACCAATAATCCATAACTGTTCAACCCTCAGTCAATAAACTGTTAAATCCTGGACAAACTAAACAGCCAACACCAAACACACAGAAACCAAATGATGCCATAGCTAACCAATTAAATACCTCTTTATACAGACTGTAGTCATTAATGAACCAGGTGACTAATCAAGCTCTCGATGTCCTTATTCGGTAAAATAACCTCCTTCAATGTTTCTCCTTACAGCTAGTTTTTACAGATAGCTCAAAAAATGAAAGCTCTCTTCAACTGCCCTTGGAAATCTACTCATAAAATATTGTAAGATAGCAGCTGAGGCTATTGCATGTTCAGTTTCAGTTCTGCTAAATCAACCTGTATCTCAAATTAAAGTCTCTGCGCCATGGAAAAAAAATCATTCATTATTTCAGTGTACAAGGATATAATTAATAGAGATCTTTTAAACTATAGGCCATTTGCAACTGTATAGCCCCTATTAAAATATTAGAAAAATGTTTTCACATAGAATTTCTCAACTATCTAATGGATAACTAACTTTTATCTTCAGCTCAATGTGGTTTCCATCCTCATCGCATACAATTACTGCTTTGTTCAGTTTTGTTAATACTGCAAAAGCCCACAGAAATGGCAAAAGCCTGATCTTCGTCATCTTCCTAAACTTATCAAAAGCTTTTGATACTGTCTCCTACCAGAAACTCTTACATAAATGTTCATCCTTAGGGTTCACCAACTCTTAACTGCAATGGTTCCATAACTACCTCTGAAGTACAGCACAAGCAGTGACATGGAAAAATGATGTTTCCACCATCTTGCCTTTAACTGTTGGTGCCCCACAAGGATCTATACTAGGCCTCATACATTTCAACATATTCATCAATGACCTGTACAGAGCTACAAAAATGCTACCCTAGTTCAATACACTGAAAATTTTACCCTAATATCTTCTACCAAATCTCTCTTTGGACACCAAGACCTTAAACAACTATCCTTCTTATTGAATGAAACATGGTTAAATAATCCAAAACTACTACTAATGCCTAAAAAATAAATTACTGCTCTTTACCCCAAAACACATCTCTTCCAAAAGAACACTATTCACTATTGTTTCTGCCAACAACACCATGACATAATAAGTAAACCAATCAAAATGGCTGGGTGTCATCATTAATGACAAGATGAAATTCGACAACCATGTATCACACATGGTTAAACAAACTTATCAAAAACTAGGTACATTATACAGAGTTGAAACCTGCCCCACTGACACAGCCAGAAGATGTATTGTCTCTACTTTACCACTAAGTCAGAAATGAAAAACAGGGATAAAGCCTGGGCGCACTGTTACAAAACCAAACCCCCCTCAACTAGACAGTAATTCCTAGAACTACACAATAGAGTCAAAAAGCTAATGAAACAGGACAAATTCCAATACTACCAGTCTGCCCTAGACTCCTCCCAACACAGCCCCAAACAATTCTGGTCCTCCATAAACTCCATGTTCCACCCAGGTAAAGTCAGTACCCATCCTCCTGACATCTCTCACTCCTCAGAAAATATTGCTACCTCATTCAACACACACTTCACACAAACCATACTATCACTAGCTAAACAACACACCCCTCCCCTCCAACCCACACCTTCAACTAGTAATCTCCCCACTGCCTTCTCTTTTTCTCCTGTACCTACCTGCAACATAAAAAAAAACTCTTAACTAAACTTAAGCCCACCAAATTAGCAGCAGACAACCTCCCAAGTGAATACCTACAAATCGCAACTGATGTTCTGGCCTACCCAGTATCCATCTTGATTAACCGATCTCTGTCAGAAAGTTACGTTCCCACACTGTGGAAAGTATCACATATAATTCCTCTCCACAAAGGTGGACCCTCCACAGAACTAACCAATTACCGCCCCATAGCTATTCTCTCTCCACTCTCCAAAATACTAGAGAGATGCATACACTCTCAGGTCTCAGACTACCTCCTTACTAACAACCTCCTTTCCAGTACTCAGCATGATTTCCGACCAACCCATAGCACCACCACTGCCTTACTCTCCTTTACTAACACTATCCTTCAGCATAAAAACAATGGCTATCTCTCCTCTGCTACTTTCCTAGACCTATCTAAAGCATTTGACATGGTCCCACACAAATAACTCATCTCTGTCCTCAGTAACCTATCCTTCTCTCAATCAGTCACCAACTGATTTCAGAGTTACCTGTCTGACCGCCAACAATCCATTGTATGGCAGAATGACATATCTCCCCAACTACCTGTCTCTATAGGGGTTCCCCAAGAATCCATCCTTGGACCCCTACTCTTCTCTGTTTTCACCAATAATCTAGCCTCTGCCACCAAACATGACACACTCATACAATACGCAGATGACTCAACCATCATCTGCTCAGCCCAGTCCCTACCCAAACTGCAAAAAGTCACACAGGAAGCCTTTTCCTCTGTTGAAACTTGGTTATCCGATGCCCAATTAATACTCAACCCAAACAAAACTAAACTACTCATCTTCCAACCCACCAAACATACTCAAAACAACTCTCACTTTAACATCACAGCAAAAGACAACACCACTATATACCCAACTGAACACACCAAAGTGCTAGGAGTGGAAATAGGCAATAAACTAAAATTTGACATTCACATATCCATGACCATAAAAAAAGTCCACAAAAAACTAGGAGCATTATACAGAAATAAGCAACTTCTCACCAAAGCAGCAAAGATTTCAATAGCAAATTCCTGCCTTATCTCCACCCTACTTTATGCCTGTCCAATATATACCAACCTAAGGCAATGCGATCTAAACAAGCTAGAGACCTGCTACAACAAAATCGCCAAATTCGCCACAGGGGCATCCTACCATAGTCACCACTGTCTCTCACTTGCTGAACTGGGCTGGCTTGAACTCCCCCACCTCCTTCAATGGTATCAACTCTCACTCACCCACAAACTAATAAACCATCCACTAAATGTCCCATCCCTCCAGAATCTACTGCAACCCTATCGCACCACCAGACCACTAAGATCCAGCAACAAAAATCACTTGCAGATCACTAAAGCCAATAACTCTGTTGGTGAAGCACTGTTCTCTTGCACCATAGCCAAATTATGGAACTCCCTCCCACCCACAATTACCTCCGTACCATCATGCACCCACTTCAAAACGTTACTAAAAGCGCACCTAAAAACATGCTGGCTATGCCTTTGCAACTCTCACTCTAAAATCACCCACCCCATCCAACCACTACCTTTCTTTCCACTCCACTAACTACCTTGATAATAGCAAGCTCAGATGCTCATAAGCCTAGTATTTATTATACAGCAGGAACTTCTTATTGTAACATTTGTTAATGTCTGTTATGTACTTCATAGATAAAGATTCTAGTTGTCTACTGATGTACTATGTTCTTCATCTGTAAATATGTTGTAAGTAATTGCTATGTTATATTGTTAATCACTATGTAATCCAATGTAACTACTGTCTGTTTATTTTAACTGTGGAGCTTTTCTCCCCGGGCCTCCGCTGAAAATGGACCTATGTCCAGTTGAACACTCCTGGTCAACAAATGTAAATAAAAATAAAATAAATACTTTCTTACTTCTATCTCTCCTTTCTGCTCCCCCAAACTTTACTAACCTTTCAGACTCACAACTGTCCATACCAGAGCAATGCTATAATAAAAATAGCGGGTCTATATTATATTAGCGAAAATCCTGTTAAGCAAACACGAAAACACTGACACCTATTGTGCGAACCGTGAATATGCCAAACGCACTAAACCGCGAAATTCAAAAAGTCGAATTCCCATAGTCGGCCAACTCCACCTCCCACTACATACTGCCTACCCAAACAAAATAAATAAACCACATACATACACTAACCAAAACTCTACTTCTAACCCTAAAGTAAAGCACCAAAATCCTACTTCTAACACTACACTAAACATTATATACATTACTATCTATGCACTTACCGTAACCCACACCCTAACCCTAAGGTCCGTAACTATTGCACACTTACCCTACAGCGATGTACCGAAACAAAACAATTAATCCACATACATACATTTAACAAAACCCTAATTCTAACCCTCACTAAACCTTACATACATTACTTATCTATGCACTTACCTTAACCCACACCCTAACCCTAAGGTCCATAACTATCGCACACTTACCTTACGGAGCTATACCACAGACGGGCCAACCATGACACTTCGACATTTCGAATTTCGCAGTTTTGGACATTCGGCGTTTCCATGGTTCTTGCAATATGTGTTGCTCTTTTTGTATTCGCGTAAAAGGACTTTCGAGCATCTAATTGGAACACAAAAATAGCCACATTTTCAGTAAACTATAGCAACAGAACACACAGCTGCCTAGCCATTTGAGAATTAAACTGGTTAAAACTACCACATCACCTACCTCATTCTCAGCTAACTGCAATACACAAACTTCTCTACATGTCAGAAAATTACCCAGCCCTTAACAACTTAATACAACAGAGTTTTGAGCTCTAGAAAAAAATCAGCAATCACTATAACCAAACCATTTAATACTGCAGGTCACTCTCTATATTCAAATAGTGTAGCTAAACTGTGGAACCACATCCCACTACCACCGAAATCCTTTCAGAATGCAGACTTTTTAAAACACATCTAAAACTTCCCATATCAAATTATTGGAGCTGCTCCTGCACATTTCTAGGATAAATGGCACTGTTATTTTCAGCTTGCCATATTGTCAAACCATTTCTCTTCATTCAGAATCGCATGCCCCACAGTCTTCACCAACACCTGAACAGTTTTATTACCATCTCCCAGCCATATACTGTTTCATGACACTACCTGTCCCTCTACCTCTAGGCTTCTGATATAAACCATATGATATCCAGTCATGTAATTATCTGTGAGTCCGCTTTATACACAACCTCTTAACTGCAATATTAACATTTTCTGCCCTACCTAGTTCCTTCCCTCACTTCCATTTCTTTGAATTTCTCAGCACTAATCACATGATCTATTATCTATTTGACAAAACCACTACCACCTTCTACATGGCACATCTTTTAACCAAAGGTTTCGCATCTAGGAAGAAAGAGGTCATCATCCCTCGCTACTCGTCCCTCAGTAGACCAATCATCGAATATAACGCCCCATTTGGCATGTACCTGACCAGGCACCTACAACAGCTGGAGAGGCCACAAAAGTACCTCACAAAAAGGATACTAGGCCTTAAACACATCCTACATGGACAGACTCAAGAAACCTCAGCTGTTCTCAGTCTCTTATCCTCTACTTAGAGGTGATCTCTGCTTGACTTACAAAGCCATGTCCGACCCAGCCCTACTTGAAATGCTACACCTAAAGAAATCCCAGTCCCCCACATCACATGCTCCAGAGATCACAACCTCATTACCACAAATAACAGAACATGCTGGAGGGACAGGTTCATCTCCCAAAGACTGTCCATACTCTGGAATAAGCTTCCAATTCATGTCAAGCAGAGCACCTCACTGGCCCTGTTCAACAGAAATCTTGATGAGTGGATGAGTAACAGAAAGTTCACTCCAGGGATCATTCCAGTTGCCCTACTGGATAGGGGTACTGTGAACTAACATCTGGTGGCACAGTCCCTGGGCAATTTTTTTGGGCTAAGCTTGTAAAGGGCCATTAACCTAGTACACACGTATGAACCTATGAACTAATACACCTCTTCAAATGCTCAAAATATCTGTTACGGCATAAGTATCTTTTATATTGTAATAGTTGCCTTTATTTCACAGTAATTTAATCTAATTAACAAACGAATGTGTAATCATTAATATATATTACTTAATGTGTTTTCATGCATATAACTCAATGTCTGTTTAAATAAAAATGTTTGTAATATTTTGGAGCTTTTCTAATCAGGCTTCCGCTGTAAAGAGGTTTCTGATTAAACCCATTTGGACACACCCAGTAGACAGAAGCAAAATAAGTAAATAAAATTATATTAAAGTGAATGTTTTATAAAAATTTCACAAAGATGGTTTTGGTGGCTGCACTGTATAAAACGCATACTTTTTATACAAAGACAGTATTGGACATAGGCAACTGAGCAGTGATGGGAGTAATGATTATTGGGTGCTCAGGATGGGCTGATGTAAGTGTGAAATACTGTAGAGAGACAATGATATATTGTTTTCTAGAGAATGAAAGACCTGTATATCGCCAATCTAACTGGAGAACGAACGTTCTCTAGCAGGGTATTAATGTACAGGTAATGCCTGCTGAAAAACAAGTCTGCTACTTAATGGGAGCATATTAAGGTATCATGAAGCTCTGACAGAGAAAAAGCTAATGTTCACCATTTCTTTACCCACACCAAACAGATCTGTGCTTAGTGGGTATAAAGTTAAGCTTAAGTAAATATTTTAAAAAAAAGAAAATGTGTGTGTGTGTTTACTTGCATGTATGTGCATGCATTGTGCGCTTGACAGTGAGAGTGTGACAGCTATGACTGCAACAAGCAGTCCATCATAATGTTAAACATTAAGAGATATGGAATTCTTAATGTCTGGAATTATTCACTGACCTCATACCTCTCAACTTCTTAGACCACGAAATCTGGACAAAGCCATCAAAAGTGGGGGGACAAAACACAAAAATAGGGACACTTTTAAATATTGCTCTTACAAACTTAGAAAATTGATAGAATAACAGGTTTTGCATTAGCATGAATTTTGTGAAGGGTGTGAAGTCTGAAACTCAAATTCCCATCATTATTTTCTGACTTCAGCCCTCAATAAATTGTCAAATATTTGCCAGAAAACCACAGTTTTATGAGAAACAGATCAAATATTTGAAGCAAAAATCTGGACATTCTGCAAAAAGCTGGACAGTTGAGAGATATGACTGACTTTAATCTCCAGTGGTTTATGGGGAAATGCATGTACATAGAAGCACTACAGGGAAAATTTAGAGAAGCAAAGGAAGGGGACAGCATTAACTGCCGTATATTTATTTATTTCATTCATTTGCTCACATGGACACATCTGAATATGTCTTCACTCAACCAAGTGACTCTAATTGCTGTGTGTGTGTGTGTGTGTGTGTGTGTGTGTGTGTGTGTGTGTGTGTGTGTGTGTGTGTGTGTAAGCACACGCGCATGTGTGTGTTTCCATGTGTATGTGTGGAAGTCTGTCTGCCTGTCTGTGCTTCAGAATCTATGTTGTTTCTATGTGTATATTTGTAAGTCTGTCAGTTTGTGCTTCTGAATGTGTGTTTGTGTGTCTGTGTGCATGTGTGCAAGTGTGTGCAGACACATTAAATACCTACATAACTTGTATTTTGGATGTAAAATAACTGCTCCAAGAACCATTAAATACACAACACAAATTTAGAACATAGAGAGGAACATATAGCAGAACCATCGGTTCTGTAGTGTAGTGGTTATCTCGTCTGATTCACATGCAGAAGGTCCTGGGTGGATGGTGCAGTGGTGCAGTGGTTTGCATTGCCACCTCATAGCAAGAGGTTCTCTTGTTTGATTCTTGACTGGGTGTCTTCTGTGCAGAGTCTGTATGTCCTCCCTGCATTCATGTGGGTTTTCTCCAGGTGCTCCGGTTTCCTCCCACATTATAAGATCTGGAGCATTTCTTCCCGGGCCTGTGCTGATAATTGGCTTGTTCCAAGTCGGACTTTCCTGATTACCAAATAATAAATAAATAGAACATTTGGCATGGAATTCTTTTATATCAAAAATATAAAAAAAATAATGTTGTTGTGTCTTTTGGCTTTTCCCGGTTAGGGGTCGCCACAGCGGAACTCCGGTCCGCTAATAATTGGCAGTAGATTTTTATGTGCCGAGTTGCCAGCCCTGGTGCACAGCCTTCAACGAAGGTATGCCCATTCATGCATGTCTCCAGACAGAAGACACTCTAGCTGAGAATCGAACGGGACAACATCTTACTGTCAGGCGACAGCGCAACCGCAGCACCACCACCGCAGTTTATAAAAATATATAATAATGATAATAAAAATACAAAACAATTTAATTGGAAGTCCATTCCCCAAGCACAATAATGCCCTCCAGGGTGTGTGCTATTGTGTAAATAATGCCCTTCCAGGGGTGTAGAGTTTCTCTGTTTGTATCAACGGGCCTCAGAACCACCCTGGGTGTGCATTATTTATACAATAACACATACCCTATCGGGCATCATTGCTATAGAGACGTGAGATTAATAGAAATTAAATTCTGTGAGTGATGACTTAGTGAGGAACATATAGCAGGAGATATGCAGGGTGGAGGTATGTGGTGGCTAGAAGGATATGAGTTTGGAAAAAAGTAGATGAGCACCTTCAGAAGGTTAGTGATATATTAGGGGAACATGATGATGGTCAGTGATATATTACAGGAAAATTCTGATGGTCAGTGATATATTAGGGGAGCATTCTGATGGCTGGAGATATATTGGAGGAATTCTGATGGTCACTGATATATTAGGGGAGCATTCTGATGGTCAGTGATATATTATGGGAGCATTCTGATGGTCAGTGATATATTAGGGGAGCATTCTGATGGTCAGAGATATATTGGAGCATTCTGATGGTCAGAGATATATTAGGGGAATATTCTGATGGTCACTGCTGTATTATGGGAGCATTCTGGTGGTCACTGATATATTATGGCAGCATTCTGATGGTCAGTGATATATTAAGGGAGCATTCTGATGGTCAGTGATATATTATGGGAGCATTCTGATGGTCAGTGATATATTAGGGGAGCATTTTGATGGTCAGTGATATATTATGGGAGCATTCTGATGATCAGTGATATTAGGGGAGCATTGTGATGGTCAGTGATATATTATGAGAGAATTCTGATGGTCAGTGATACATTATGGGGAGCATTCTGATGCCGGTTACTTTAGAAGAAGTAAGTCTGTGCAACAGATATGCTATAGTTGATGGTACTTGTATGCTCTTCTCTTGAGTGTTGTGGAGGAGACAGGTGGCTCACATCAGTGACAGCACCTCATGTCAAGAAGGAATCATTTTTTTATCCTGTTTGAAGGCTATTGGTGTATTTATGTGGTGGAAGGAGGTTGCGAGGGGGTTTCACTATTTTGCCTCATAGCAAGCATATGAGTCCTCATAAAAATTGTGTGAGGGAATTACATTTGCCAGACATTTTTCAGATGAGCAGAGAGTACATGAAGGGTTACACCAGTGAAGTACACTGCTGAGAGAGGGATGGAGGGACAGGCGTCTGGGGTGTGGAGGATTTTTTTTGTGCTCTTTCATGATGGTCGAGTTTGAGGAAGTTGGGGAAGTTGAGCCAGTTTAGCCATCTGAGGGCTACATAATGTTGTGTTGTGTTAGGAAGGCCGGTGGCAAGCTTTACAGTCTTGTTGTATGATTGCTGATATGTTGTGAGTAGTGTTGGTAAAGATTGCCGAGGCAGATCTCAGGGGAGGGACAAGGGAGGCAGCAGCACTAGTGGCCTCCTGTGCTTCATCGCACAAAAACAGTTTGGATCGAAACAGCCTCCCCAGTTTTTGGTTGGTCTTACTGGTCACCTGCTGAATGTGTAGATCAAATTCTAGGTGTTCATCAATACTAATTCCAAGTAGTTTTGTGCGGTGGACTAACTCAATTAATTTGCTGTCAGATCACTGAAGGGAAAGTGGGTTGAGCAGTGCTGGTTTATGTGCAAAGAATACAACTTTTTCTTTTTGGGGGGTTTAGAACTAGGTTAGATTCCAGGAGACAGATTTTCATAGATGCAAAGAAATGTTGAGTGGCATTTTGTAGTTCAGAGATAGATGGAGCAGGACAGGTGATGGTGGAGTCAACTGCATACTGTTTCAGAGTGGAGCTGATTACTGCAGATACATCCTTGGGAGACACCAAATGGGACAGGGAGGAATGCGGAGGATTGAAGCTAGTTTACATTCCAAGTTCTATGATGAATGTAAGATTTGAACCATAGGATGGCTTTGTCTGATAAGCCTATCTTTGAGAGTCTGTGAAGGAGAAGGGGATGTGAGACATTTTCAAAGACTTTAGAGAGTTTGAGGAACAGTGAGGACACTAGTAGATTTCTTTCCCTAAAGATCCATATAATGAGAAATGAGAGGAAAGTTGTGTTGGTGCTGTGAGAAGCCTGGAAGCCATATTGGCATGGTGAGGGGAGACTACAGTTGAGAAGAAAAGCTAGCATTTGTGAGTGGATACAGTTCTCTAAGATTTTTTGAGAGGATTATAGAATAGCTGTGGGTTTGAAGTTGTTATTATTATTAGAGGACAGGCCACCTTTGTGCAGTGGGAGGATGAATGCTTTTTTTTCCAAATGGAGGGGAAGTGTGCTTTCTGGACTGATATGTTAATTAAGATAGCGACAGTTATAGGCAGATAGCTGCTAGTTTTAGATATTCTGTGGGAAAGTTATCTGGGGCTGTAGTGGTGACTTTTAGTTTTCTGAGGTAGTTTGATGATTTTGGTGGGGACTTTGTTTGAAGTCAAGAGTATTTTCTGTATGGCATATGGGAGAAGAAATTGGATCTGTACTCTGGTTGGAGTTTAAGACATCATAATATTGATAAAGCTGCCTTGAAGTCAGATTAAGTAGTTGGAACAGCTTGTGGGATTGGTGAGGTGGATTTGTTGAGAGATTAAATAAGTTTTTTGTCTGAATTTATTTGAGCTTTGGTTTTATTAAAAATCTGATGGTAATTCTGGTAGTTGGTTGTGGTTTTGCCCTTTTGCCAGTTCTTCCATGTTTTATCTTCTAAGTGCATGAATTATTTGGAAGGTAGATTGAGCTGGGGGGAGGGTGGATTTGACTCTTTTGTGCCTTATTGGGGCATGACAATTTAGTATTTAGTATGGTTAAAGTGGTGGATGGCTTCATTTAGTGGTAGGAGCTTTAGTGATCTTCACTTCTAAGTCTGGATGGATTTAAGACTAGCTGTGAAGACTGGATGAGTAGACAGAAATGTCCTATACGACCCTGCTTGATTTGGGAGGTGAGCACTATTAAATGCCTGAAGGGGGGGGGTCATGAAATTTTAAGTGTCTTCTTAAAGGTGTATATAGCTAGGCACCTTATGGTCCTTGTTCCCATGTTTCTAAGAAAAAAATGTCAATCTATTCCCATTCCCTTCCTGCCCAGTTAACAGTGTGGATTGCAATGGTTTTCATGACGTCACTATACGGGTTGGGTGCGAAGCAATAGGACTGGGTGGATGACCATGTGTGTACTCCCTCAGTCAGTTGGGGAGTCAGGTTCTTTATATGTAGTTAGAGCAAGTTCTAATGAATGTGCAACAAAATATGAAGCCTGTTATCATTGCTTCTTCAGGAATTAATCCAATGTATTTAAATTTTAATTTTTATTAGTTTGAAATGTAAGCAATAAACAAGAAATGAAGAAGTAAGGGTATCCTAGGAAGGGGAAGGATAAGAAACACCATTCAGGCATAGCTACGCATAAAAATATTCTTGTAGAGTAAAATCATTATGGAACATATATTTTAAATGATAAAATAAGCTGTATCCATTAATATTATGCATTCATCTCAGAATTAGTTGCATTAAAAAATATACTTGTTCCATTCCACCAATTTGCTTGATCACTTTCCAGTGTGAGGTATCATAGATTGTTTATATATAACTGATGGGTAGCACAAAGCTAAACATGAGCTATATATAAACCTTTAAAAAGCATGTATATTATGTAGAACATTACAATTATGTCCTCAGACCTAGGGTCACTAAGAATGTTATTTCTCAGGGAGAATTTGTTGAATCAGCATTATTAAGCATTAATAATGATTATAATCAAGATTAAGAGCCAGATTCATGAACGCCTACACTAAGTGTACACAGTCTGTATTCAAGAACATCCCTACCACATTTTTTGTGCTTTTTAGTCATTCAGAAAAATAAAGTGTACACGTAGTCTACACTTTGTGATAATCATTTTGAATCTTCCTCAGCATTTAAGGCTGCAAGAACATCAGTAGGAAAACTAAAATTAGGAGGAAGAAGGTGTGGGTTCTCCTTGTGTTGTCGATTCACTCAGAATGATGTACACTTAGTGTAGGCATTCAAGAATCTGGCCGTTATCCAGATGTATACCAAAATCTGGATAATAACTAAATCCTTTACATGTATAACTATACCTATTTTTGAAGAGCATTAGTATCTTGCTATAAATATAGGGCACCGGTGATATATACTCTTCTAATCTGGGAATATTTTGTACATTTCCAACCTCAAACAGTGGATTCATTCAGTACAATTAAGCCTTTGTACGCTTTCAAAGAAGTATTCAGCAATGTTTACATAAATAAATCAATATTGTTAATACATGTCTGTGTGCTAAACAAATAACAAACTTGTTAAATGGTTTCAGTCACTGCATTTGTAAACTATTATGTTCTTTCTTTTATGCTATAATTTTCCACATTTTGGGATATTTATTGCACTCCTGTATTCTCTGCCTTGTGTCTAAGTCATGGCTGAAGACAGTCACCTGACTGCCCAGCTACTCAAAAACAGATATGTGAATAAATATATTCTACAGTAATGGACTGGAAGTGTTAATCAATACAGCTTGCTTTCAGGTTGGCATAGTGAGCATACTTTCTTTGGCAGTCGTTTTAGTCAAAAATGTTGCTAAGGAAACTGTACTTGGTGAAGACACCCCCGATATGAAGACAGATATACACATGTTCTTCTGTCACTGTTACAATCATCCCCAGGGTACTGCAGGATGGGGTAAGAAGAAATACTCTCTGTAGTAATATATTCAGAGGAATCAGTATTTTCAGTGACTTGTTCAAAAGCACCAGTATGCACAGATGGCTGCAAGGAAATCTCTATCTTCCTTTTCAGTATGTACACTTGTACTTCTGACAGCAGGACTACAGTAATCATGTGAAAGTCTTAAAGGAAGGCTTTGTGTTCAGATGTAATATCTGCTTCTGTTAAATTTGCATTGGCATCCTGACAAAGGTTTGCTATCTGGTTGGCAGGTACAATATGTGTCAAATAAGAGTCAGTAAATGGACCATAGGCTGAAGAAGAACTGGAGAAGCCATGTTGTATTAAGAGTTAATGGGAGAAGATAAAAATGAGACTCTAGAATCACTTCCTGCTAAAAAAAAAAAAAAACACCCTTTTTATTTACTTTTGGAGCATTCAAGTGTTTGATGTTTTTTGGGGGGTTTCACTTCATAATTATTGAAATCCCGAATTTCAGTAACCCAAGACTATAGAGTTGAACCATTCACAAAACTGAAACCCACAATCCTGAATCACACAATCACGAATATATATATATATATATATATATATATATATACACCATACACCACATAACACACACACCATTCCACACACAGAACACAGAACACAAACCACACAACCCTACACTACAGATAAGAAGGGGGCAAGCCCCCCTGCACCCCCCTATGTGGGGACTGTGCCCCCACACCCCCTACTTATATATATATATATATATATATATATATATATATATATATATATATATATATATATATATATATATCAACTCTGAGGTCGCACATAACATAAAAAAAAAACTCATACCATGCCATCCTCCACTCACTCGTACACAAATACACATCACACATACACACACACCAACAAATCCAACACTCACACTTACACCTCCCAGTCCCTACCCTTACCCACACATACAATGTACAAAAACACATTTTAGTAATTCGAGATTCTGAAGTGTAACCATTTTGGGGAGGGGTGAGTTGGGTCTGAGTAGTGTAGAAAATTATATATGAGACGAAAATGACGGTAATAACTGAATGATGAGGGAAATGAAGAGGATAATGGGAAATACAAGGAATGATAAAGAGTGGATGAAACAAACGTCCTGACGGGAGGAGGCATGCACTAAAGATACGGAGGAAAAGAAAAGGGCAATCACCAATAATACAGTCCTTAATAAAGAGAAATTCATATTGATGGCATATTTACTGTCTTATCAACATGCTGACTTTGACCAAACACAGAAATATGAAAGAACAGTGAGCATCAGATGAAAGTTGCTAAAGAAAAATATCATGTATTTGAAAGATAAATTTAGAAACATTTTATTTACTCACCACAGTATAAAAAAGTGAGTACATAAGAGAAAACAGGCTGTATGTAAGTGTTCAGTAAATATAAAGGTCTTGTGAAACAGATAGAAATAAATGTTTCTTTTTTGTCACTGCACAGACACGTTTGTTCTATGACTACATTGTGTTAAGCTGGTCTCCTCTCTCGCACTGTAATTATTGTGACATACAGGCTTTCCGCAATCAATCAATAGTACACGAAGTAGCTGTATCTCTGGTAATCGTGGGACTATGTTATCGTCAAGAAATGTCACTTTTGTTATCTGATGATTGTACTGTAGGTGCAGCGCATATCGCTTCTTCCACTTATTCTGAAACTAGGTGGTATCATCTTAATGGTGCATTGTAAGTAGTGCCCATTTCCTGCACTGTCGAATTGTTGTGTCATTAAGTAGTATCACTAAGACCATAGGGAAGACTGCTCCTGTTCCACTGTGAAATCAGTGTTACTTTAAGCAGAGCAGTTACCATCATCTTATTAACATGACATAGGTAGAGTTTCTCCTGCTCCCTGGTATAAAAAGGGTGATATTAGGCAAAATCACTACAAAATTCACCCTATTGAATAAGTAACAGTAATTACTATAAATACATTTATTCATTTATTAGCTGGATAAATGAAGTGAACATTGCAATCCCCTTTTCAGTCATGGTCGAGAGAGAGAGAGAGAGAGAGAGAGAGAATGAATCAGCATACAGGAACAATTTAGAATGTTTTGTTGGCTTGGATGTCTTTGGGTGAAGACTTAAAATAAGGGTACACTGAGAAAATCCATGTAGATACAGATAATGTTCATACATTTCACACAGACAGGACCCAAAGTCAGGATCTTGATGGACTGAAGAGCACTTTATATCTGTGCATATCTTCTAGGTAATAGAAGCAATGAAAAGAAAACGATGAATTCTGGGGATCGAAGATTAACTACCTCACGCCAACCTCCACCAACAAAATGCTGAAAGGATGAAAACAAATATTAGAGTTAGCAGGAGCATGTAGCTGACAAAAGTGATACGCCATGAGATGAAGGTATATAAAACTGAAGATGAAGAAATGCCAGGCTCTGATAATGAATACGCTACGGAAATGAATTGCTAACAGCCCTGCAATTGTGGAATCTGAGGAATAAGAAGGTTATAATGATAGTAAAATATTATCCAAATGTTTCATCAAGGATAATCATTCTGAGCAAAAACAGGTATTGTTCATGGGGAGAGTATCATCCGTCGGGGGCAGCTGATGTATAAGAGCACTGAAGTTATAGAAGTGAGCGACTGTAGCACAGCAGTATGGACGGGTAGCCAAAAGCTAAGAGATGTGCATTTACTTGTAGACAAGGCTGTCCTGTGAATGCCACAGATTGTGGAAGGGTAATGTAGTCCAGCAGCATGTGTGGTAGTTGTGAGGACACAAAGAGCGGTAGCCAGCAGCATAAAGTTCCACTAATCAGTGGCGGCAGTTCCTTTACTAATGTGAGCATGATCAGCACAGAGGCCTGTTAAAACTGTTCACCAATTTGTGTACCCAAGTGTACTACCTACCAGAATGTAAACACCCCACCTACCCTACCCTCACATACATTCTCACTGCAGCACCCTTTACCTCACATATTTCTGTGAGCTATGCCCCTTCTGTACAACTAGTTTTGATAAATACAATACCTGAACCTGCAATTAATAAGTGAAATGTGGAACTGATGGTAGAGTCCTGACTAAATAGTCATGATGCCTTACTCAGACTACCAGCAACAGACAAACATTTAAGAGAGTCAGTAATGTGGTGCGTGCCTGGCTCTACAGTTTGGTCTACTCTACTTAAATTCCATGTCTCCTATATGCAGCTCGTGTTTTTAAACTGTCTGCCTCCTCTGTGGTCTAAGATTAATTACTGGCTGATGTGATTTTTAATGACCTTGGTTGTTAAAATTGTCTTTTCAGAACTGTACTGTACTGTAAATTCTGCACCTTGCAAATACTCAAATAGTATCATCCTCTGTCTTCCCTAGTTCAGTATGCTGATGACTCTAGAGTCATCACTATTGCCAACTCTCCCTCCGAACACCTATCAGCTATCCAGACATCCTTTAACTCGGTTGAAACCTGGCTGTCCAATAATCAGCTTATCCTTAAACCCCAAAAAACTAAACTGTTACTCTTTCTCCCCAAAAATGTTAGCCATATTAAATCTACCTTCTCCATAATGTCACTCAGTAACACTCTCATCAAAGTGGAAACCAGTACTAAACTCATCGGTGTTACCATCGATGACCAACTTAAATTTGACTTACATGTAAATAATTGTATCAGAAAAACCCACCAGAAAATAAGGCTTTTGTACAGAAACAAAAAGTTTCTCACCACTGAAGCTATGATTACTCTCTCTCATGCTTACCCCCTACCCAGCCTAATGTATAGCTCCCAAATTCTCACTAATCTCAACTCCTCTCTACTAACCAAACTAGAGTCTACTTACAATAAGGTAGCCAGATTCGCTGCCCAACAAACCTACAAATCCCATCACTGCCTCTCTCTAAAAAACACCTAAACTGGCTTGAACTACCCCAACAACGTCTCCCCTCTCAGCTACAGATCATCCACTCTGTCCTGTTCCAGCCTTCCCACTGCCCAGCCCTATCCTTCCTCATCTCCCACTATTCCCTTACTAGAACCCTCCAGAGCTCTACCCAAGACCTATTACATATCTGTAAACCAAAGACCCAAGCTGGATGTAATATATACAGCTACCATCCCTCTGTTGCTTGGAATAAACCCCCACTTGAAATTAGGACCCTCACACATCCCAAACAGTATACAGCAGCCACCAAAAAGTATCTAATACATCACTGGACTTGCCACTGTACTCACCTCCCCTGAATAATTGCCCCAAGCTACCTTCTGCCAGACACAAGCCCGCTCTATCCTGCTTAACTAACCCCTCTGTTGTCTTCTTAACCCAATCTGTTTACATCTTTGAGTAATACTCTATTCGTGCATATTTTGCCTAATCTGTACTTTCCAAACTGAGCTCTAAAGCATTAAGTATTGTGCTAAGTTAACATATCTATTTCTCATAATATATATTTCTTAAATCTAGTTTGTGTATTCTTTGAATTATGTATCATCACCTGTGTTCAAATTGCACTGTATTCTTTGAAATATGTATTATCATTTGTGCTTAATTTGCATTTGTCATTTATTAAATGTATAAATTTATGGAGCTCCCCCCCCCTGCTGAAAAAGAGCTCTTCTGCTCAGTCGGACATACCCAGTCAACAAATGTAAAATAAAATAAATAAATAAATCCAAGCAAAGTCTTGTTAGTAAGTTCCCTCAGTAGAAATGCTTTGCATGTTCTGCATAGCTTGCATGTTGAGGTCCTGCACACATACATACACACATGCACAGGTGCATACAAACACACTAAGACACACACACACAATCTATGTATCTATACAAGCATGTACTATTGTATGTTGTAACAGGAAAATTCCTCAGTTATGAAAGCTGATTTTGCCATCTTTGGTGAATACTTTCTACCCTGGCTTCCTTGATATATGATCCTTCTAATGTAATAAATAAAAACTGAGCAAATAAACAAAGAAATAAGTTGTTTCATCTTGTAATAGCTGTGCTAGCAGCATCAGACGAAAACAGGAATTTGTCAGAAGTCATGTGTCAACTAAACTGTATATTTTTAGCCTTGCAAAAGACCACAGAGATGAAGAACATCATCAGCGATTTGAGTATACATACACAGAGTATTTTATTCTAAATTCTCTACAGAAATACTTTATAGAGCTTGATAAAACTTCAAATATTTTGAAAGATCTGTGGTTTAGCAATGTGACTGTGGCACCATGCTTTTCTGCACACAGCATTATTAGCAATGAGCATGAGTGTTTTTGTTCATGTCAGACATTCTTTGAAGGTCACAAATAACTTTATGGTAGATTTAAATAAAAATGTTTGCTTTCTGAACCAAACAGACCAGATACTGACCACTATGGTACCCTGTATGATAAAGCACTCGAAAGGCAGAACTGCAACTAGACACTGGGAAAGAAGACATAGCAGCAGAATGAGGTAATAAGCCTGCCTAGTGTGTTCTTTCTGTTCATTAATTCTACCTTTTCTTCATTAATACCTTTCTCTTTACTGTTTTTCTACCTGTCCCATGCTTTCCTGAGTGTCTCTGTGGATTTCCTGCCTACCATCCATTCTAGTAATTCATTCTACCAGTCCACATCCCTCTCTGTAAAGAAAGACTTTCAGAGGCAGTGCTTAGCCTATACAGCCTGCTGTACATGTGTCCCTAGCCTTCCTTTTCAGGATGACTCCTTTTTAGCTGCCTAACGTGATTGTGTGAGCCTGCATGATGTTCCCTTCTGATGTTTAGTGACAAGGATTCATGTCATGCAGTCTCTGCTCATATCCATTTCCCATCATCCCATGCACCTTCCTGGAGGCTCTTATTTAAACTACTCCTACAGCCTGCTGTGCAGAATGCCATGAACTGCACACAGAGCCCAGCACATTGGGAGCATTCCTGTATCTGTCACCTGAGGATCTAGCCAATCACTGTCTTTGCTGCTGACACTGCTCTTTCCCCCCATTCCTGCTACATTGTTAAAACCCCTACATGTCTTTCCTGCTTTTTCCACTCCTCAGCTGATACTTTACACCAGGGCTGCCATTACTATAACTTCTAGTCCACAGCTGCCATGGCTCAGATGGAGTGCTTTAGTATGACTACCACTTCTCCAGCTGATACTTTGCACCAGTGCTTATGTGGCTCAGATGGAGTGCTTTGCCACGACATTTTCTTCCCCAGCTGATACTTTACACCAGGGCTTACGTGGCTCAAATGGAGTGCTTTGCCATGACTTTCTCTTCCCCAGCTGATACTTTACACCAGTGCTAAAGTGGCTCAAATGGAGTGCTTTGCCATGACTCTCTCTCCCTCAGCTGATACTTTACGCCATGGCTTACATGGCTCAGATGGCGTGGTTTGCCAAGACTTCCCACTCCCAGCTGATACTTTACACCAGGGCTTACGTGGCTCAGATGGAGTGCTTTTCATTTTCCTGAAATGAACTTCATCTGCACTTCTCTGCTTAGTTGTTCAGCATTTCAAAATTCTTTGCTACACCCCCTCTTCACTGTTGCTCATATCTTTGTGTTTTCATCAGCAAGGATAATCTGGTTCTCTGTTTCTTCAGTTATATCTCAAAACAGACACACACACACACACACACACACACACACACACACACACACACACACACACACACACACACACACACACACACACAGCAAGTATCTCTGATTCTAAGCATGAGTGTCCAATCAAGACAAAATGAAGTGTAGAAGAAAAAAATATTTAAATGGCTTGGCTGCATGACAGCTTACTTAATATCTAGACTGAAACAAAAAGGTTGTGAGGCATGAAAAAATAAATTACTTTTTAAAAACATTATTGGAATGCTAGTCAAAATCAAGTATAAAAAAACAAGCAGCATTCAACTCAAACCACTTCTCCTTGCACTGCAGTTCTAATTATAATTTATATTCAGTTTTATAAAAGTACCAAGTAACATGCCGAAAGTAGCAATCTCTGTAATACCCCCACTTGCAAAAATGCTTCTTATCCAAAAAAACCTGCTGCCTGACAACAACTATCTACTTGTTTCATGTGGAAAACATGATCAAAGTAAAAAATTAACAGCAAACATGAAACAAGCTCAAGATAAATTGCTTAAAGGATTATTGCAGAAGTTATGGACCACACATGATAGACTGGCATTCTGTTTAGTTTACAAGTAAAGCCTGCAAAGATGACTGCAAGTTTCCAACAAAAGTAAAGAGCTTCTTAAAATACTGTAATCCTGTCCTTTATTACAAATACTGTCATATGCATTTCAATACCCAAGGCTTATACATTATCTAGTTATGTAAATATTCTCTGCATGGCAACAACAAAAAGGCTTTCAGTTTTGATAATTCTTTAACAGTATGCTTATTAAAGCTTACTTGCATCTTACAATCTCATACAAGCTTACCTGATGGTCATTAAAGCATTGCTACTTAAACACAGAGCAACAGGCATGGCAACAACATGCATTTTCTGAATGATAAGAAGTATAAATCAACAGTATAAAAATATGACAGAAAACCACAACATTCTGCAAAATTAAGGACAGACGAAAAGCCAGTGTAGTACTTGTGTCTACCTTGGATGGGGGGATACTCTGCACACTTACACTGCATAACTGCTCTTTGCCTTGCCTGGACACATCCAGAGTCACTACATGGGGGAGTGGGGTGCAACAAGTATGTCACAATTTGAAATGTCTCTGGCTGACGGTGATGGCCGTGACACATTTGCCATACCTCTCAACCTCAGAGCAAGAAATCTGGACAAAGCCATACATAGAAGTGGGACAAAGGCCCAAAAATAAGGACAATTTTTAAATATTGCTCTTACAAACTTAGAAAGTTGATAAAATAGTACGTCTTGCATTAGTGTGAATTTTCTGAAGGGTATGAAATCTGAAACTCAAATGTCTGTCATTTTATAACTTCAATCTTTAATGATTTGCCACTAATTTGTGAGAAAAAACATAATTTTATGAAAAATGGACCAAAAATGTGATGCAAAAATCTGGATATTCTGCGAACATCTGTACACACACACACACACACACACACACACACACACACACACACACACACACACACACACACACACACACACACACACACACACACACACACACACAGCCACACTTGAATTTATTTTACACGTACTCTTTTAATATTTGCATATACTGTAATTTGTCCATCTGGCAACATCTCTCTGGTCCTACAAAATGTGCACTGAAAGCCTTTACATCCACCTAGGCATATATTTGGGTATTATATACTTTGAGAATACTTCAGATGAGCAGGAAGGACTTCAGCATAATATTCGACAAGATGGATGACACATTCAGGAATTGATAAATCTGATATTCCTTGTTACCTGCCATGAGATATAGATTTGTAATCTCTCATCCATGCATACCGTGTCATTTTCCCTCCTGCTCCCAATTTGTTGCACCTGTTAAACAACAAAGCACTTCACATGAGACTTAATACATGTACATAATACAAATAATAGCATTTGGATATTAAATATTAAAGTATTTACATTTTAAATATTGTACATCATATTTTAAATATGGAATATTTTCATATTAATATTGCATACTGTATGACAACCTAGCCACTGGGGATGCACAAGCCAGTGCATTTCTTTGTGCTGGTCCCAAGCCTGGATAAATGGGGAGGGTTGCATCAGGAAGGGCATCCGGTGTAAAATTTTGCCAAATCATACATGCGGTGAACAGTGCAGATATACATACCGGATCAGTCGAGGCCCGGGTTAATAATGACCTCCACCAGTACTGTTGGCCAACAGGGTGCTGGTGAAAATTGGGCTACTGTTGGCTGAAGGAGGAGAAGAGGGGGAAGGCATGCCCGAAGGCAGGTAAAGGCTAGGACTGTGGTAGTGAGGGTCAGAACTTTGAATGTTAGCAGTATGACTGGTATAGGAGAGAGAGCTAACTGATATGATGGACAGAAGGAAGGTTGGTATATTGTGTGTGCAAGAGACCAGATGGAAGGGGAGTAAGGCTAGGTGTATCGGAGGTGGGTTCAAATTGTTTTATCATGGTGTGGATGGGAGGAGAAATGGCTTTGGGGTTATCCTGAAGGAACAGTATGCTAAGAGTGTTTTGGAGGTGAAAAGAGTGTCGGATAGAGTGATGTTTATGAAGCTGGAAATTGATGGTGTAATGATGAATGTTGTTAGTGCATATGCTCCACAAGTTGGGTGTACAATGGATGAGAAAGAAAAATTTTGGAGTGAGTTGGATTAAGTGGTGATGACTGTACCCAAGGGTGAGAGACTGGTGATTGGAGCAGATTTCAATGGGCATGTTGGTGAAGGGAACAGAGGGAATGGGTAAGTGATGGGTAGGTATGGTGTTAAGCAAAGGAATGCAGAATGTCAGATGATAGTGAATTTTGTGGAAAGGATGGACATGGCTCTGGTGAATACGTATTTTAACAAGAGGGAGGAGCATAGGATGACATACAAGAGTGGAGGAAGATGCACACAGGTGGATTATATCTTATGTAGAAGGGCCAGTGTGAAGGAGATTGGAGACTGTAAAGTGGTGACAGGGGAAAGGGTAGTTAGGCAGCATAGGATGGTGGTTTATAGGATGACATTGGTGATCAAGAAGAGGAGGAGGAGTGTGAGGGCAGCACCAAGGATCAAATGGTGGAAATTGAAAAAGCGTAATTGTGAGGTGGAGTTCAGGGAAGAGTTAAGATAGGCACTGGGTGGCAGTGAAGAGTTACTGAATAGCTGGGTAACTACAGCAGAGCTAGTAAGGGAGATGGCTATAAAGGTGCTTGGTATGACATCTGGAAAGAGGAAGGATGACAAGGAGACATGGTGGTGGAATGAGGAAGTACAGGAGAGTATACAGAGGAAGAGGTGGATGAAGAAAAAGTGGGATTGTCAGAGAGATGAAGAAAGTAGACAGGAGTATAAGGAGATGAGGTGCATGGCAAAGAGAGAGGTGGCGAAGGCTAAGGATAAGGTGTATGAAGAGTTGTATGAAAGGTTGGACACTAAAAAGGGAGAAAAGGACCTGTACCGATTGGCTAGACAGAGGGACCGAGCTAGGAAAGATGTGCAGCAGGTAAAGGTGATAAAGGATAATGAGGGAAGCAAGGAGAGTGTGTTGAGCAGATGGAAAGAGTACTTTGAGGGACTGATGAATGAAGAGAGTGAGAGGGAGAGAAGGCTGGATGATGCGCAGATAGTAAATCATGAAGTGCAGTGGATTAGCAAGGAGGAAGTAAGGATAGCTATGAAGAGCATAAAAAATGGAAAGGCTGTTGGCCCAGATGACATACCTGTGGAAGGATGGAGGTGTTTAGGTGAAATGGCAGTGGATTTTCTAACCAGATTGTTTAATGAAGTCTTGGAAATTGAGAGGATGCCTGAGGAATGGAGAAAAAGTGTTTTGGTACCGATTTTTAAGAATAAAGGTGATGTGCAGAGCTATAGTAACTACAGAGGGATTAAATTGATCAGTCACAGTATGAAGTTATGGGAAAGAGTAGTGGAAGCTAGGTTAAGAAGGGAGATGATGATTAGTGATCAGCAGTATGTTTCATGCCAGGAAAGAGCACTACAGATGCGATGTTTGCTCTGAGAGTGTTAATGGAGAAGTATAGAGAAGGTCAGAAGGAGTTGCATTGTGTCTTTGTGGACTTACAGAAAGCATATGACAGGGTGCCTAGAGAGGAGTTGTGGTATTGTATGAGGAAGTTGGGAGTGTCAGAGAAGTATGTAAGAGTGGTACTGGATATGTAAGAGGGTAGTGTGACAGTGGTGAGGTCTGCGGTGGGAATGATGGATGCGTTTAAAGTGGAGGTGGGATTACATCAAGCATCACCTCTGAGCCCTTTCTTATTTGCAATGGTGAAGGACAGGTTGACAGATGAGATTAGACAGGAGTCCCCGTGGACTATGATGTTTGTAGATGACATTGTGATCTGTAGTGAGAGTAGGGAACAGGTGAAGGAGACCGTGGAGAGGTGGAGATATGCTCTAGAGAGAAGAGGAATGAAGGTCAGCAGGACTAAGACAGAATATATGTGTGTAAATGAGAGGGACAACAGAGGAATGGTGAGGATGCAAGGAGTAGAGGTGGTGAAGGTGGATGAGTTTAAATACTTGGGATCAACAGTTCAGAGTAATGGTGAGTGTGGAAGAAAGGTGAAGAAGAGAGTACAGGCAGGATGGAGTGGCTGGAGAAGAGTGTCAGGAGTGATTTGTGACAGACGAGTACCAGTAAGAGTGAAAGGGAAGGTCTACAAGAGGGTAGTGAGACCAGCTATGTTATATGGGTTGGAGACAGTGGCATTGACAAAAAGGCAGGAGTCAGAGCTGGATGTGGCAGAGTTAAAGATGTTAAGATTTGCACTGGGTGTGATGAGGATGTACAGGATCAGGAATAAGTATATTAGAGGGTCAGCCCAGGTTGGAAGGTTTGGAGACAAAGCCAGAAAGGCAAGATTACGTTGGTTTGGACATGTGCTGAGGAGGGATGCAGAGTATATTGGGAAAAAGATGCTAAGGATGAAGCTGCCAGGTAACAGGAAAAGAGGAAGGCCTAAGATAAGGTTTATGGATGTGGTGAAGGGAGGACATGCAGGCAGTTGGTGTGACAGAGCAAGATGCAGAGCACAGGAAGAAATGGAAACAGATGACCCGCTGTGGCGACCCCTAACGGGAGCAGCCGAAAGAAGAAGAAGATACTGTATTATGACACATAATAGCATTTTGCTTATTACTGCCTCAAGCTATGCAAAAACGTTGTTCATTTCTTTGACATATTTGGCTTTATTCTTTAATTCACGTTTTTATTATTCTTTTTGTTTGCCAGTTCCAGGTATTGCTTTAGGGTGGAGAGAAACTAGCAGACCACGTACAACTTATGTGCCACAAGTGGCAACTTTTGTTCTGGAAACTTAACTATTTTGCTTCTGTTGTATAAGCCTTTGTTCTGCAACAGACACATCCACTTAACAGATTGCACGCTATGTCTTCTGAAAAGAATATAAGTTATGTCTTCTGACTCTTCCTCAGCATTTATTACTCCATGTTTCAGTCCCTGAAAACAACAGTTCTCCCCAGTCTGTCATCTTTTAGCAAAGCACTGAACAAACCTATGATTCAGTATTCCTGTTATCTTATCAGAATAACTGGGTCTGGTAATAAATCATTGAAAAATTATTTTCGTTTCTCACACACACACACACACACACACACACACACACACACACACACACACACACACACACGCACACGCACACAGTCCTGTAACAGGAGTTTCTATGTTCCTCCGACATAGCACAAATACTACATTAAACAAACTCTAATTGTCTTTCTCTTTCTCTTATAAATAAATATCAATAACATTAGCTGTGTTTTTAAACATGAATGCAACAGAAAAACTGCCACTAAAATCGGTGCAAACATACCAAGAACAAGAATGATGTAATAAAAAAAAGTCAGAGACAGATGTCCGGCTCAGTCTAACTCAATCACTCACGGACACTGTCTGAACGAAGTTCCTTCCAACCTTAGCTCCGTTACTGGCATAATGCAAACCAAATACAGTGCTACTGACTGCTTCTCACTCTTTTTCCCAGCATGCAAAGTGCGGGAAGAGAGCGAGAACCAATCAGTAGCCATCGAGCCATCCACGTCACGTATGTGACTGCGGACATGGCAGTCCGAACCCTTTCCACAAAACTACGGTTACAAACCGCATAGGCTTCTGGGCATTACACAGATGCCTTTTCTCCTTAATCTGGACTGCTTATATAGCAGTCCAGATTTACAGAAACTATTTTTTTTTAATACCCAGAACTCACCAATCATGCACAGTTCATGTTCCAGGACTTCCGCAAGTCAGTCGGACTCGCTGCTAAGTAGGCTAAAGCAGCCAGTCAGCAGTAGTATGTATACAAATACATATTTTATTTTTTAAACATATTTCTTTTTTTAACAGTTTTCACAGCTGAAGGGGGCTGCAGTCCTGCAGTCCGATGGCATGAGCCTCGACTGATAGCAGTTGCTTGCTACAAATGCAGCAAGCAGTTTGCAACAGTTTAAAAGAGAAGAGTTTGTTTTGGTCCTCAACTGAAAGTTGGGAGGTGGATCAGTTTAGGTGACTGCCCTGGGCATCAGAATAACTAACTACACCTCTGAGGTATACACTGAATGTTGAATATTACTGGAAACATTTCCACAGCAAAAACAATATCAGTACACCAGAAGTATTACATTGCATAATTTAAAAGTTAAAAAAAATATTAAAGCCTGACCGGCTGTGTAGTCAGTCTATATTGTGAAATTAAAAGTCCATAGCTCTCCCATTTGTTGCACTATTTACAGCAATTCAGTGAGCATTACTGGAAAGGATTGCTGGGTGACAAAGATACATTCATAATTGCACTGCATCAGGGAGATGTGCTTTACATAAATATACAGCTCAGGAAGAAGATGGTATTTAAGGAAGCTATTTTTGATCAGTGTCTTATGTTTATGTAATGCAATGTGAGAGAAAAAGATTTAATCATTCCCAAAGAAGAAAATTTGAGAGTGTAAGTATAGGGGACTTAACACTTCCACTCAACTTGACAATCCCTTTTCAGCCAGGTCTGCTAATCAAACCCCATTACTGGTGATATGGAGAGAAACTAACCTGTTAAACCAGTAATTTCGATAGATCATGACAGAGTGCAGGCACAAGTAACTATAGACTTCAGCTCTGCCCATAAATTATCATAGAATATCATAGTACTTCTCCAGCTAGGATTGCAACCCAAATGATCTTTTCCCACATACGTTTGTCATGCAATCGTGAACAGACACATTATTAGTTGAAGCAGTGATTCATAGGTCTTACATACTTTCAGTAAAATAATACTTTCCCTCCTGATGCTCTGCTGCCAAATATTGTTTCAGAAATTCTTGGGTAACCATTTGAAATCCAATGAAACTTAAAAAATTGTATTTGATTATTTTTGAGGGGGTTGATTAGAGGTATTTTATTAGGAATTAGGAATTCCAATTCCCTATGGAATTGGCAAAAAAAGCTTCACCACCCAGTTTGTGTTAGCTGATGGTTTGAACAGAAATCTATCTATTTGATTTAGAGAGCTAAAGATTGGTTGAGGGGACCATTCTTTTTTTTTTTTGGTTTGTTTTTTTATTTTTTGATTTTTTTTGAGTTGTTTGTGAGTTTAAGAATTTTTAGAAGATTGGGTAGAGTTTCAGTTAGTTGTTGACTTTGTGAAATTATATGGATATGGGGAGAGGGGAATTTAAAATCTGGCAATGTGATTAAGAGCAACAACAGATCTTCTTTTTATTGAGGATTTAAAAAGGAGGAGAGGAGGGGAGAGGCAGAGTAAGTAAGAGAGAGAGTAGATGTGAGTGCAAGTGTGAGTAGGGGGGTAGGAAGGTTTTGATTTTTCTATACAAGGATCGATCTTATTTTTATTTACTGTCTTTATGGTTTGATGATATGGATATTCAATCTAAGCTTTATTATCAATAGTGACCTAAAAAGTTTAGTGTTTGGTATCAGGCAATTACCATTACCATAGATTAGACAGACGAAGAAGGTATTGTTATTAGATAGTAGAGAAAGTTGAACTGGTGGAGGCACTGAGGAGGGAAAAAATATTAGTAATTCCTTAATGTGGAGACTGAACGGCCAGAAATCTAGACTTTCATATGCTAAGTCTGAGATTGTTGTTTCACAGAACATTGCCTTTCTTCTAAGGTATGGAGATCTTGAGTTAGTATATATAAATTTGGAGTTTTGGTGAGCTTCTCCCTCCACATTATGGAACATGCTCAAAGGAGAAGAACAATGTTCGATATTTACTCTTTTCCTGCATTTTTGATTTTTCTTCAGTGTTTCGAATGTCAGAATTGTGAATCCCAACATTTTAATAGGGAGCAATACCTCTCCTCTGTCCATAATCTGTTATTATGAAACACATACATGGCAGTATTGTCAAGTTTTTATGAAACACATACATATATATATGTGGTACTGGCAGTATTGTCAAGTTTTTATGAAACACATGCATACATATATGTGGTACTGGCAGTATTGTCAAGTTTTTATGAAACACATACATATATATATGTGGTACTGGCAGTATTGTCATGTTTTCATGAAACACATACATATATATGTGGTACTGGCAGTATTGTCAAGTTTTTATGAAACACATACATATATATGTGGTACTGGCAGTATTGTCATGTTTTTATGAAACACATACATATATATGTGGTACTGGCAGTACTGTCATGTTTTTATGAAACACATACATATATATGTGGTACTGGCAGTATTGTCAAGTTTTTATGAAACACATACATATATATGTGGTACTGGCAGTATTGTCATGTTTTTATGAAACACATACATATATATGTGGTACTGGCAGTATTGTCAAGTTTTTATGAAACACATACATATATATGTGGTGCTGGCAGTATTGTCAAGTTTGTATGAAACACATACATATATATGTGGTGCTGGCAGTATTGTCAAGTTTTTGGAGGATAGAAATGGAATCATCATATTTTTTTTTATCAGTTCTCATTTTGTTAATAGGTAAAATAATGGTACAGGCGTTATGTCATGTAAAACTGCCAGACAGTGTGGTTAAGAAACTTCTCCCTTTTCTTCACTGTAGTTCTTTGTTTATCTTTTTGAATGAATGATGTCTTGGTCATGGTGCCATGAAATGGATGGCCTAAGTGATAATAGATATTTTAGATACATATATAAAGGTTTACTATCAAAATGTTGAAGTAATGTTCGGCGAACACAGGAATGTCGAACTGTGGATGGACAAGTTCCGTGTTGCAGAACGTTACTTGAGTGAGACAGTTCATATCAGTGAATGCCACTGTGTATTCCCTGATATGAACCTCAATGTCATGAGTATGATCGCAGTACAGTGCGGACTGGGAAATCCAACCCTTTCCTCATCTCGGAGTTGAAATATATGTTTAGCAGGAGGAATGGAGGGATGCAGCCCCCCACAGGGTGGGTGCAGGCATAGCCGGCCTTTAGGCCAACTAGGCGGCCACCTAGGGTGCCGCAATAGCAGGGGTGCTTTTCCAGTATTTATTTGGTATAGGTAGACCAGGATGGGGGCACCAGGTGGTGGTGGGGGGCTATTGTGGAGCCCTTTTGCCTAGGGCACCAGTTGACCTAAGGCCACTTCTGCGTGCAGGGGGGCTTGCCCCCCTGTGAAACAGTGAATTTGCAGGGTAGGACCTACCTCCTCTTACCTTCTATGTGAACATCCCATTTGCTATTCGATCTAAATGTCAAATCTGCTGAATTCATTCATCTGATTGACATTAAGTCATAATTAGTATGCATTGATTCAGTTTTATGGTTCGACATTAAAAAGAGAATTTGTTTTTAATGTCATCATTTTGATAGTAAACATATACATATATATATATATATATATATATATATATATATATAGGTATTGACATATATTCCAAAACATCCCCAGCACAGTTTAAAATAAATAATGTTTTATTAAGAAAGAAATAGAATCATAACATAGTCCATAGTTTCACCTTAGCCACCTTTTAAGTGCTAATCTAATATAAATAAGCCCATAACATCCCCATTAGATGTGCATGCATCATCCCCCGTATGCACCAACAGGGTCCATCATCATCAGCTTGGGTGGCGCAATCCACATTTTCCTGATCAGGCCCCACTGAAGGACAAGCTTCTACTCTCCACAGGAGTAGTCAGTGGAACCATAGCACAAGCCAAGTGAGATTCACTGTCCCCCTTCCAGGATGGGCATGCCTTTCCTCCCTGCTTGCATCCTCGAGTGTCCAGGCCACTAATTGAACTCAGTCGCCTGGGCCATAGTCAGGGCTTTATCCTTGTGCACCACCAGCATAGATATGATTGTTTATTCATTAATGCATTTATTGGAATTTGATAATTGATTTATGACACTCATCTCTCTGAACTGTTTTCAGAATTTAAATGGTATTACATACTCAGAAAATATACCCAACAAAAATTATAAAATATAATGTAGAAAAAATGCACAATGTGTGGCAATAGTTTGATAAAAATTTACCACGTTTTTGGGTACCAGAGACTTTAATGACTGACAGGTATCCACCTCTTAACAACTACCAATTTAAAAGATTTTATAGAAGGCAAGAAATTACACATACAATGGTGACTGTAGGCAATGTTTATTTCATAGGTTCACAAGTTCATAGGTGTTTACTAGGCTAGCGACCACAAGGGGCTTTTTAAGCCTAGCCATGCATCCCAAATCTCTGACAAGTTCTGATACCTTTAATAAGTGTAAGCATGGGCCTGGGATATGAACCATTTACACTTTATCTGTGTCCATTAGAGACATAGGTGTCAAACCAGGGATGACTTTCCGGTTTCCCATCTAGTTGTCCAAGTTGCACTTGAATTGGGTTAGGTAGGAACTCTGCTTCACATGGATGGGGAGCCTGTTCCATAGAGGTGGTAGTCTCTGGGATACATGCCTATCTGTCCAGTAGGCCCTATGGAATATTGCAAGTAGAATATAAGTTACTAAATTTATCTGGTTTTACAGGAAAGAACAATTCAAAAGCATGCTGACAGCCTATAAAAATAACCCCTGTTCTGTGAGCTACACCAACTGTTTTAACAGAACTTCAAAAACATAATACCCAGCATAAGCATGTTTGTGAACAGAAATGATGAAAAACTGACATGAAAAGTCTAGAAAGAGATGAATATTATAGAAAATGCTGATGCAAAATAAAATGATTGGACCCTCTTGTCCTGAAAGACAGACTGTGTCAATAAGAAGTGAGAGACCAGACAAACATGATATTGTGTTTAACCTGAAGCCCTACCAGAAAAGGGAGAGACAAGGGCTATTGAAGACAAGTGAAGAAAACACCATCACCAGGCACAATTATTTTCTGAAGCCCTGGCATTATACTGGAGGTGGAGAGATAAAAAGTCATAACTGTGATTGTAATTTGGTTACTGGTTCAGAAAATATCAGCAACAGCAACAGACTATGGTGCAGTGGTGTAGCAGTAGTGTTGTTGCCTCACAGCAAGAGGTTGTCTGGTTCAATTCTTGACTGGGGTGCCTTCTGTGCAGATTCTGCATGTCATTCATGTGGGTTTCCTCTGGGTGCTTCTGTTTCCTCCCATGTTATAAAAGGCATACATCTGGAGTGTTTCTCCCTAGGCCTCTGCTGAAAATTGGCAAAGTTCCAAGTCAGACTTTCCCAGTTAAATAAATAAAAATTATCTGTTCATTCTATCTTTATGTCCGGAAGTCTCAAAAAGATATATAAAAATCCTGCCTTTTAAATGATTATATTTATTCATGTTTCACAAGACAATCAATGCCATTTTTTTTATTTTAGCAGATTTTGTGTAAGTTTTGAATAAGTATTGTTTAAAATACATTTTTAGCATATTCTTTTTAACAGTGTGTTAAGATTATTGAGTTTTGGTACTGAAGAATTGCCAGTTACACTACTGCACACAGATTTTTACAAATAGAAAATGTTTTAGGGAACATTTTATCTGAAACATTATTAATGATTCTATTAATATACAGCAATTTTACATAGTAACTTGTTTTAGTTTAGCAATTTTACAGAGTGCCTTAGGAGGCTAAGTAGTATTCATATTACAGCTATTCGAATGTGCAAGGGAATGAGTTCTTGTGTACCTCTGTGCAGGGAACTGAATCTGAATGCTTTGTGAAAAGGTGACAGTACAGACAAAGAATGGCCCAGTATGCTGCCAGTTCTACTACTGATTTGATAAGAAGAATCTGGATGAGGATACAACTTGACAAAATGAACCAGTTGTAGCTTTATCCAACAAAGCAATGTATTTTGCAGGGGAACAAGCCCCTTACACCTTCCATTCCCAACACCTCTTTACTTGCGTATATTAACTCCACAGTTTTACAACTATTCAGAAACATGTTAAGCCCTAAAACTTTGAATTAGTGCTGTCTTACAAACAAAATTTCTGCTGGCAGTGACTCTTCATGCAGATCTCCTATCACTGAGTTGCAGAATATGGAAATGCACTCAGCAAATTGAAACCTCACTTAACTATTGCACAATCAGCAGTAGGGAAGCATTTTCCCCAGGTATGTCCAATGAGGTAGAAAGTGAATTCATTGCAGGAAAAGTCATCAGATTCTACTCATGACTTTCAGTTTCCTGACATGAACTCTAATGGCCAAGAACCTATTTCTGGTTGCAGAACAAGGAAAGACTTATTGTAGCTCTGTGAAATGATTCTCCCAGTAGCAAGCATGGCTGATTATTGACTGTACCACATCACACAAGTTAAGTGGCCACTGGAACAGAAATAAGTTAAATGAATGTCCAAAAAGTAGAACTTCATGCATCATGCAAGAAGCAGTTTATTAGGCTGCTTCACTGGTCATTATGTGTGCTTATGGTTGTCTACGAGACCTCATGATGCACTTTAATGTTCAGGTTTTGGAAAAAACTATTGAGGACTTAATTTCAAGATGACTATGTAAATAGGCATGTTTTATGGACTAAAGAGTTGCTCATCTTTTATGTGGAATGCTGTGTTCATTCTGTTCTTGCCTGTCATTTTTATTCATGTCCCTCTACAGCTATTTCAGTGTTAGTGGCACACCAGAAAGCGCACTTACCTTTAGTGCAAAAAGCTGTGGGTTCTATTCTCACACCAGGTAGATTGGTTATTAATGTAGCAAAAGGATTCTAAAGACATGCATCTGGAGCATTTTTCCCCAGGCCTCCACTGAAAACAGGCTCTATGGAGCCTAGTAGGACTTTCCCGGTCAACAAATGTAAAATAAAATGTTGCTGCACTCATGAGTGTGCTGTCCCTTGGATGACAAATTAAACTGAATTGATGGTCGCTCAAGTAGATGAGGGTGGCTGGCATAATGATTAAGGTATTTGCCTTACAGACACAATGTGCAGGGTTTGATCCTAACATGGGTTAACTAGCTAGGCTTAAAATGCCCCACAAGGGCAGTTAGCCTAGTACTAACCTATGAACCTATCTGTGTTATAACAGGCCTACACTATAGAATTCTCTTATGTCTGTGGTCTGGGTTTATGTAACTGCTCTGCTAGTCCAGACACAATGAGGAGCAGTGATTTTTTTTGCTACCATCTGATTCTTCAAATGCATGACATAGATCACACCAGACACTGAAGAGTTCACTGCAGTTTTCCAACTTTGCACCTAAAATAAGCTCCTTGTTAATCTCATGACAATCTTTTCTCTCTTTCAGGAAATTTAACAAGGCTTAGTAGTACTGTAATGTTAAAGGAAGGTGGCAGTTTTACATTTTAAATGGGTCATTTTTAAAGATTCTGCCACCACCACCAGTTTGACAACTGTTACTATGACCGTTGTCAGAATAACTGTAAAATTTGCCCTTTGTTTGCACTGGTCATCCTAACAGAAATTAAATGTGTAAAATATTTCTTCTGTTTTTGTATTGAGAACTGTAACCCCAAAATACAGGGTCCTAACCAAACTGTAAGTTATGAATTATTTTCTAAACTGGATACTTCCCAACCTACTTATACAGCTTTAAAATAATATCACTGCACATCATGTGTTCTCAACTATCTGTGCTGAATACTGCAAGTGTAAATAAACGACTCAACCAAAATATGTTTCAAGATTTCTGCCTTTTCAGGGGGTTGTGCCAGTATATGCAAAAGAACCATCAGAAAAAAATGTTGAAATTACCAGCGATAAACTGGCAGTATTTTTCACTGCAGTTCCTATCTACTTCAGCTGAATTTTTCTTTTTCTGTAGTTTTGCATGCTGATTCATTATTTGCCAAAACTAAATTATTAGGAAACATTTAACTGAAACTTGATTTGATTGACAGAAAGGGTAATGTCATATAATAAACTGGCACTGGGAGCTTTACCCTCCACAAAAAATATTAACTCCACAGTCCTGTACTTTTAGAGAAAAAGGAAGCTTGGCCACTGTCAAATCTGGAAACAGTGAACAACATCCAATGACAATTTTTTGTTGATGAAAAGTTAATCATTTGAATTCCATTTTTGTACTTCTTAAACAAAATAGCCTTAGTCTAGCTGCAGTAACGAAAGTTATAGTTTAGTTAAATGACACGAAAGAACAGTTACTACATTTTATGTAAAATATTCATATTCAAAGGTCTAGCTTGGAGCATTTATTCTAATGTCAGAAAGTTCAGTTCTCATTTGTTTTTATTTTCACGTTGTTTCATCCTCTGTGTATAGATTTCTCTTCTAGGCATGAACCTGTTTCACAGACAAAAACTGTTATTAGTGCACTTGATAAAATTTCTGCACAATTTATATATTTTTTTTTATTTCTTCTAGTGTCCATCATTCTCAAAGCCATACCTGACCATTCTTCTATTCACCAGCCCCTGCACATGGCATATTCATATATATATTTGGGCATCACCTGAGTTTGTTTTAAAATAACAAGTTTTGGCAATTTTTTGTGTTTTTTGTGCTTTTTTTATTTATTTTGTGCCTCATTTAAATGTATAATGAGTGTTTAGGAAACAGTCAGAAAAGACCTCTGAGCTTTTCTGCAGGCGTCAGCTTCACTCACCCTTTAAATTGCAGTTTGAAATCAGATAGTGTCACCTCACCCTTTAGCTTAGGCCGAGCAGTCATGACACCCCAGCAACTGAGCAATTAGTACAACAGAAAATCAAAAGACAATCAAATTTCAATGGACTCTGTAGTCAAATACAAAAATTAAAAAACAAAAAAAACTTGAAGGAATATAGGTGAGAAATCCTTGTTCCAAATACAAGTGTAAATGATTTTGCTTAGTCATGACAGCCCAGCAACTGAGTAATCAGTACCTCAAAAAATCAAAAGCCCATGAAATTTCAATGGATTGTGTAGTCACATACAAAAATTCAACAACCCCTCCCCCCCGAAATAATGGACATAAGTAATCCTTGTTCCAAGCAGATACAAGTGTAAATGAGTCTGCCGCACAGTGAAAAGGAAGGCAGCTGTCAGGAATTCTGAAGGCATCAGACTCATGTGAAGGCACACTTGTCCCACCAGTCACAGGGGTACAACTTAGTTTATTACTACTCTGCAGCTCAAGGGTGTAGTGTAGCATCTTTCTACAAGTGGTATTTGGAAAGGGTCATCAAGGGATTAAGGCCAGAGACAACTGGAGCAATCCTGGAGAGGTCATTATTCTACAGTACAGGGGTTGTCTTGACATGATGAAGTATGGAGTTAAAGTCAGAAGCCTGTAGGGCAGAAGGAACATCCACTTTCAGTAAATTTTAACTTAAGTGAGGTCAGAAGTGGACGGGGAAGGAAGCCCCAAAGTGAAAACTGTTTTGAGAAGCCAGAACATTATCGCAGAGCTAACTGTACACTAGAGTTCCTGTCAACACAGAAGACAGGAAAATTAACAGGGATGGACTGCTTGGTATGTGAAATTATAAACCAGGTACTGGAACCTTCAAACTTATTTGATTTTTATGAAAGTCCTACATTTGTTTTACTGAATCATTTTATTTTTCAAGTCTGCAATAAAGGGATGAATTTTGACTGAAAGGTGGACCTTTTTGTCAGAAACAAGTCAACAGATTTAAAACTGGGGTTAAAATGCATTTTCTGTTTGAGTTAATAGCCCCAGCATATCACAGTATGTTTATTTATCCTTTGAATTCCATCTGCTTTGAAGAAATGCAAACATTACATATGAGTACTGCCTGTTGTATTATCATTTAGACTGAGAGAATTGTACATCTTACACAACAGTCTGATTTTAAAGCAGAATGATTGAGGTTTGGCGTTGCTTGTTCAAACTTTAGCCAACTTTGTAGATTGAAGCAGGTTGAGTGAGTTAGGAATAATCAGGTTAACATTACTTTATATAAAATATCTTTGCAATGAGTTAAAAATTATATTAGATAACATAATAATTGTACAAATAAAATTCTAGGCGGGATTAATTACTTTTTTCTACTGTGAGCATTCTGAGCCTAAATCCAGTAACCGTTGTAAACTGCAGATTGTCGCATCACTTATACTATGCTGCTATTGTGGCATCCAGGTCAAACTGGTTGTCTCTGCTTCAAATATCTGTAAGTGTTGCTATTGACTTTTCTTTATACTCATCAGTTGTGGTCACTGTTTGCATGTATTTGTAACAATTGTTGCTTTGACTCACTGCCCCCCTATCTCTTAGTATAGATCACATCCCATAAGTATACTTCAGTAGTGCTTCCTATTTCACCAGAAAAGGTTGCAGTTTCCAACATCTGTTGCTAGTCTGATTGCACTAGGCACCTTGAGGCAATGTAGGAAATGCCTCATGCTTAATGACAGCTATTTGTTTTCTTCCACTAAACAAGTCTATATGTGAGACGTGCAAGCATCCACTAATCATAGAGTCCTGAGACGTGCAAGCATCCACTAATCACAGAGTCCAGACTGTCTTCTAAAATTACTGACTGTAAATAGCAAGCGGCTAGTACTGATACCCATATCTATACCTCTCAGCTTCTCAACAGATCAAGTTGCTAGTACTGATGCCCATATCTATACCTCTCAACTTCTCAACAGATATATTCTGGACAAAGCCAAAAATAATGGGGGAAACAAAGGCCTCAAAATCAGGGAAGATTTTAAATATTACTCTTATAAACTTATAAAGTTGCAAGAATAACAGGCTTTCCTTTGGAATGCATTTTCTGAAGGATGTGATGTCTGAAAATAAAATGTCTGTCATTATTTACTGACTTTTATCCTCAATGATCTTCCATAAAGCCACACATTTCATATGGTAAAGACAAAAATATGAGGCAAAAATCTGGATATTCTGTGAAGATTTGGACAGTTGAGGGTGGATACCTCATACAGCCATGCCTATCATATCCTAACCAATAAATAAGCCTTCTTATGCTGAGGTACTTATAAATACCTGTCAAAACCACAAAAGTCTCCTAGACAAAGATTGGGTGTATAGGATACTCAGTATCACACTAACAGGTGAACAACATCCACAGACTATACAGGTAACAAAATTATGAATGGGAGTCAATCAATGGGCAAGCCAGCACCCTTAAAGCAGCAAGGGTCAGCCAACAAATGGGGTAATATCTTAGTCATAGGTGACTCCATAGTGAGTTACACAAATGCACAGCTCACCATGCAGAACAAAGTCAGGGTGACAGTAAGCTGTCTTTGAACTACAAGGATCCGCCATGTCACTAGGGCCCTCAGGTACATTCATCCTAGGTACAAATATGACCTGACCATTGTGCATGTGGGTGTGAATGACTTAAGACACCTCCACTTGGAACAAATGAAGAGGAACCTGACTGGGGACTTAGAATATGTCTGTGAGGTCCATAAGAAGCTAGTCTTGAGCAGTATCTTACCATCACCAAGACTGATGATGAACTTGAATTCTTGGCTTAGTTACTGGTGTCATTCTAAGGGGGTCCAATATATACATATACATATGTGTGTGTGTGTGTGTGTGTATATATATATATATATATATATATATATATATATGGATCTACCTGACTAGATCGAAACGTGAAAAGAGCGAAAACGACTTCACCGACGCCAGAAGATCGACAAGGCAGAAGACCGACGGAGGAAGACACCGACGCTGAGAACACTGAGATGGGGAAAGGATGTGTAAGTATGCGGTAGTGACGGACATTAGGGTGCAAGTAAGGTAAGTGTGCGATGTTGACGGTGTGTAGGGATAGGGGTGGGATAAGTGAGTTAGGGTTAGGGCGCGGGTTAGGTAAGGGTGCGAGTAAGGTAAGTGTGTGATGTTGGCGGTCTGTAGGGATAGGGGTGGGATAAGTGAGTTAGGGTAAGGGTGCGAGTAAGGTAAGTGTGCGATGTTGGCGGTCTGTGGGGATAGGGGTGGGATAAGTGAGTTAGGGTTAGGGCGCAGGTTAGGTGAGTGTGCGATAGTGACGGACCTTAGGGTAAGGGTTTGGGTTAGGGTTGTAGATAGTTGTGTATGTATGGGTTAGTGTTGGTTTGTAAGGATTTTGGTGTGCTTGTGTTGTGTGTGTGGGTTTTGGATAGGGGATTTGTTTTGTTTGTTGTTATGATGTGTCGAGTGTATGAGGTGTCGTGTTTGTGAACTGTCGATTATGTGGTGTCGGTGAAGTCGTTTTCGCTCTTTTAACGTTTCGATCTAGTCAGGTAGATCCATATATATATATATATATATATATATACATATATATACAAACACAGCTAGTTAGATATATATATCTCACCTTGGCTGACAGCCCTAACTGCTTTTGTAGGCAAGATCTGCACCCCTCTCCTTATGGCCTGCACCCCACTCCTCATGGCCTGTATCACTCTCTTCATGACCTGTACCCCACTCCTCATGGCCTGTACCCCTGTCATCATGACCTGTACCCCTGTCATCATGGCCTGTACCCAACTCCTCATGGCCTGTATTTCTCTCCTCATGACCTGTACCCTTCTCCTTATGGCCTGTACCCCTGTCCTCATGACATGTACCCCTGTCCTTATGACAGACACATCTCTCCTCATAGCATGCACCTCTCCTCATGGCCTGTACCCCTCTCTTCATGACCTGTACCCCTCTACTCATGGCCTGTACCCCTCTCATGACCTGCATCCCTCTCCTCATGGCCTGTAGCCCTCTTTTCATGACCTGCACCCCCCTCCTCATGTCATGTACCGCTATCATTACCTGTACCCCTCTCATCATGCCCTGTACCCCTCTCATCATGCCCTGTACCCCTCTCCTCATAGCCTGCACCTCTCCTCTCATTACTTGCACATTTTTCCTCATGCCCTGCACCCCCTCCTCATGGCTTCCACAGTACATTTTCCCCCCATATTGTCTCTTTTGGGTAATATCAGCCTCCCTAAATTACCTATATCTTCAAACAAAATCAGAACAATGCAGTAATATCACTGTTTAATGAAAGAAGCCTAAACAAGAAGTTGTACTCTTATGCAGCTGTTCCTGACCCTTGAAAGAATAGATATCTGCATAGTTACTGAAACGTGGATTCAGTCTGGCAATAGTACCCCAGCAGTGCCCAGTTCCAGTGCCTACTACACGTTTAGACCTAAAACCAAAAATGATGGTGTTGTTGGAGAGGGCATGCTATATTCCTAAGAGGCCAAATCACCTCTATTCACCTAAGGCAGGACAATGACATTGGACACCTCTATATTCTTATCAGTAAAATCCCTTATGATGTCATAGCCAACTACTGCACCCCCTCTGTGCTACCTGAAGAACATTAGGCATATCTAAACAAACTGATGCACATCCCCTTGAACCTAACTGCATTCTCCAGAGAGATTTCACCTAGCCTTTCATTAACTGGGAAACCTACACTATCACATTTAGCATGCACAATGATTCCTTGACTTTATAAATGCTAGCTCATTAGACCAACTAGTTGGTGTCCCAATGGATCTAACCCTCACCAATATAAATCCTCTATGCTCATGACCTGCAGTTACCCCATCAGCAGTCATATTAGACCATCATTCAGTAATATTCATTATGATGGTAAAACCTGAATTGCCACCAAACCATTCTGTCTTTAGAGATTATGCTAAGGCAAACCTCCAGTTAACCAAGAACTGGATGAAATTTAAGTAGCTATCCCTCCTTGATGACTCCAGTTCACACACTGCCATGCTTGCAGACACTTTCTATGTCCACCTAAAAGCACGCATTGAGGTATCCACCCCCATCCAACACAAATGCAGTGCTAAGTTCAGGTATAAACCTCTATGGAGGCACCCTAGTATAAACTAAACAATAAAAGGAAGAAACTATTTGTCTGAAAGAGCAAACTTAAGACCCAAACCTCTGTAGGTGAACTCATAAACATCAACAAAGAACATCAAAGCAATATCAAATACTTCAAAAGTAAGTGTGATCTGAAAATTACCACCTATGCTAAGGATAAGCACAAAGACTTCTTTAGCTAGTTGAAAAGCCTTAGAAGCTGTGGCACAGCAATACACTGATCAAATAATAACAACATAGGTTCATAGGTTCATACTAGGCTATCTGCCCTAGGGCATTTATAAGCCTAGCCAGAGTGTGTGTGGCTTTCACCACCCCTTAGGATGAGAATACTATACCCATTAGTTTGCTGTGCCACTGTCCAGCAGTGACACAGAGATGATTCAGGGTAAACCTCGATCTCCCATCCACTCGTCAAGATTTCTCTTGAACAGAGTCAGTGAGGGGCTCTGCCTCACATGGACTGGGATTCTGTTCCATAGTGTAGGGAGTCTCTGGGTGATGAATCTGTCCCTCCAGCACATCCTATTTATATCCGTGTTGAGGTTTAAGTCTCTTGCTCTCGTGGCTCTGGTGGATTTGGATTTTTGAGGTGGAGCATGTCCATTAATTCGGGTTGGACATGGCCTTGTATGTCAGGCACAGATCACCTCTGAGCAGACGGTATGCGACTGAATAGAGCTGGAGTTTCTTCAGTCGGGCATCGTATGACATATGTTTGAGCCTTTATCCTTTTGGTGAGGAACTTTTGGGGTCTTTCCAACTGCTGCAGGTGTCGGGTAAGGTACATTCCGAATAGGGCGTTGTACTCAATCATTGGTCTGAAAAGTGAAGAGTACAGGGGTACAATGACCTCTCCTGATCTGGATGTGAATCCCTTCATGATCAGGTGGGCAATGTAGAAGGTCTTCCTAACCACTTTGGCAATGTGAGTGTCAAAAGAGAGGTTACTGTCAACTTGGGTCCCCAGGTCCCTGATAACTTCTTCCGTGTTTAATGGATTACCACCTATGTGGTAATTAGGGGTTACCTTGTTTTTCCCAAAGGGTATGACTATACATTTTTTGGCATTTAGCTTAAGTGAAACAAAGAACGTCGCTGGACACTGCTGCTCCTTATTAAAACGTTTATTCAGTACAAACAGAGTCAATAAAAGTAGTAAGCGCTTTCGGGACTCCTCCCTTCCTCAGACAAAATTACACATACAAACAATACTCCATTTAAAAAACAAGTTATCAGAATCAAAGTGGATTGTTGAATTAATGGCTACAAGAGCACCTGGCTTGAATGAAGCAGTACCAATTAGGCCCACACTTCAGAATAGGCGGGTCTTTTATTGAATTTTCCTTGAATTTTATTGGGTGAGTTGTTTTTTAAATGGAGTATTGTTTGTATGTGTAATTTTGTCTGAGGAAGGGAGTAGTCCCGAAAGCGCTTACTACTTTTATTGACTCTGTTTGTACTGAATAAACGTTTTAATAAGGAGCAGCAGTGTCCAGCGACGTTCTTTGTTTCATTTTGGTTTTATATCATAAGCTGGACTTTGGTGCAGCACCTAACTTCTTTGTGCATTGGCATTTAGCTTAAGGCCATGGCTCTGGCACCAGTTATCCATTTCTATGAGACCTCTCTGGAGGATGTCTGTGTCTGATGGAGTGTCAATTATGGTGCCCAGTTTGCAGTCATCTGCAAATTTTGTCAGCCACAATCCCCCTATGTTTGCCTGCACTTCAGAAAAATAAATGCCGAACAAGAGGGGGCCCAGGACTGAGCCCTGTGGGACACCACTCGTGACCGGCTTAGAGTCTGACATGGCACCAGCAACTCTAACCCTGTGTGTTCTGTCCTTGAGCCAGTTTGCAACCCATCTTGTGACATATGGGTTTTACATCTAAGCTGGTGAGCTTTTCTATGATGCCCGAGTGGGGTATTGTGTCGAACGCTTTTGCTAGGTCAAGGTAGGCTGTGTGAACTGCCTTACCCTCATCAATGGCCTTAGTGACTGTTTCAAAAAAGTCGACCAAGTTCAAGAGGCAGGATCTGCTCTTGACAAAGCCAAATTGGGTAGGATCCAGTGTCTATAGGTCCCCAATGTCTTTATTTATGAGTTCCATTATGATCCTCTCCATAGCTTTGCAGACAAGGCTTGTCAAGCTTATGGGCGGTAATTTCAGGGTCCGTAGAAGCACCGCCTTTGTGGAGTGGGACCACAGTTGCCGTCGCCATTCTTTGAGTGCACGTATCCTGTAGTAAGGCTAAGATTAAACAGCAGCCTTATGTGTGGGTTTAGTTCCTCATTGAGTTCGGTGTAGCACACAGCCGGGGACACCGTCTGGTCCCATTGATGCTGTGTTTTTGCTTTAGAGAGCAGCTCTCACCTGGGCATCTGAGATGTTTGGGAGGCTAGACTGTGGTGGGATAGATATTTCTCCTTTTGGGGGGAGGGAGGGGAGAAATTTGCACTGAACCTGTCTGCCAGTATGTTGGCAATGTCTGTGGGTTCAGTGATTTTTATCATTTTGGACTAATTCTGAGCATATCTGGGAGTTTCCACCCAGGTTTCTAACATAGCTAAAGAAGGCCTTATGATTGTCTTTTGTGTCATTAGCGATTTTTCTCTCAAAGTTGGCCTTGGATGATTTTATGAGTGATCGTAGTTTTTTGCTAGTATTGATCAGAGATGCCTTCCCTTTTAGGGATTTTGCTCTGTCATGTAGTAGCTTTCTCCTCTTGTTGTAGAGTTTGTTTATGGCTGGGGTCCACCAGACCTGGCGCCTGCCTTTGGTGGAAAGGGTCTTAATTTTATTAGGGATTGCTTGATCCATACATTCCTGGAGGTGCTCATAGAAGGCATTTGTAAGGGTTTCAGCAGCGTGGGTTGTGGTTTCCACTGGCTCGGGGCCTTGAAGGATACCACTCCAGTCTTAAGAAGTGTGAAGTTTGCTTTTGAGAAGTTCTTCACTGTGGTCATTTTGCTGGGGTTGGGGGCGGGATGTGGATCTCCAATGAGATTAATTTATGGTCTGATCTCACCAATGAGGAATATACTTCCGGTGTGGAGCATTTTGTCCCCATGTTTGTGATGATCAGGTCTAGTATATTTTCTCCTCTTGTGGGAATGGTGACTAGTTGTTCCATAGCATTTGAGTTTATGAACTCCAGGAACCTTTGGGCTAGGGTGTTGGGGCTTGAGTAATGTTCCCAGTCTATGTTTGGGTAGTTGAAGTCACCCAATATGATGGTGTTTGGAGAGACATTCATACTCTCCAGTGTCTTCAGGAAGGCTGTGTGGGTTTCCTGAGTTTGAGAAGGTGGTCTGTAGCATGCTACAAACTGTAGGGCAGTTTACCTATGGTTAATTGCACCTGGATGGTCTCCAATGCTTCGTGCGTTGCCACTAACCTGGAGGTGTGGGTATCCTTTATGAATATGGATACTCCCCCTCCTTTTGTGGTTCGGTCCGGATTTTGGGGCCGGAACGCATGATATGAGGTATAACCTGATAGTCCTGGGGTGCTCTCAGGAGCCTTGAACCAGGTTTCAGTCACAGCACAGACATCGATGTTCTCCATACTGAGGAGGGCTTCGAGGGCGTGCATCTTGAGGTTTAGACTTCTGGCATTGAGCAGTATTACCCTTAGTTTTTCTCCATTTTTGTTTTCTAGGGCGGTAGGTTTATCATTTGAGCCTTGCCTAAAAAAGGCACTATGGGGGTGGCAAGAGCCATCTTCTTCCCCCAAGGAAATAACCGGAGTCGTAGCTGTCTTGTCTGGTGCCCTGTGCTGCTCCCCTACTTTGGCTTCCCTCAGCTAAGATGACGAGCCAAAAAGAGTCCCTTTTCTGACTGGTGCTACTGAGAGGAGGACTGCAACATCGTTTCTGCCATGCTCTCACATCCTATCAAGATAAAAAAAAGAATTCTCAGTGCTTACAGTCATGCCCTCTAACACCTTCCACCTGGAATGGTTGCCCCCTTAAGTCCACCTGAGCTATGCTTCTGGGCATAGCCAAAATACTAGATTAAAACATTGCTCCCCTATGTCCCCTTAATTTTCCCACATACATTAACATGCTCACTCTCCTCCTCTGATCACTTCAGAGCATGTCCTGATGTCTCTCCAAGGTCAAAAACACTAGCTCCATGGGCCCTAATAACAGCTGGCCTTCTTCTTAGCATCAAACCACCATCTCATAGATTCACAACTATTAAGGTACCAAAATAACTTCAAACAACACAGTTCAGCAGAGAATTGTCTTTATTGCAGAGAACACACCTTCGAGGTAGACAAGGCAAACAAGGTCTTGCCTCACGCAATACAAAAAACTTTATTTTTTTATATTATTTTCCACTCAAAGCAATTCTATTGCAACTATTAAACAGCAACCACTGACCAATTAAAACTGAGCACCTTTGCATTATTTTTGCTAGCTAAGGATCTCCTTTCCATATTAGGCACAAGTTCCAAATTCCATAATAGAACTTTCTACACTAGCCATGTTTGCACTTTTCATGCTGGCAGGAAATAAATGGTCAAAAGCATGTCACTATGGCCAGTTATTGTAGGCTGCTGTTGCACCTGAAAAACTTGCTTATGGTAGTACTGAAAAACAGAAAGGAGATACTTGCAACAGAGAAAAACAGATTCATCCACATTTTGTAACTCAAAATTTCTAGGTGAGGATGTGGCACGTACCCTTGTGGATCTCCCCATTAGAATTTCATAGGTTCATAGGTGTGTACTAGGCTAATGGCCCTGGAGCCTACACAAGTCTAGCCCATAGGATTACTCTGACATCGTGCCATCCAGCCTTAGTTCCTAGTGCCCCTGTCAAGTAGAGTCACTGGAGTGAACCCTGGCATGAATTTTCTATTTCCCATCCACTCATCAAGATTTCTCTTGAAGAGGGCCAGTAAGGTGCTCTGCTTGACATGTATGAGAAGTCTATTCCATTGCATGGGCAGTCTCTGGGTTATGAACCTGTCCCTCCAGCATGTTCTGTTGATTGTGGTAATGAGGTTGAGGTCTCTGGAGTGTGTGGTGTGGAGGGATTGGGATTTCTTTAGATGTAGCATTTCTAACAGAGCTGGGTCAGACATGGCTTTGTAAGTCAAGCAGAGATCACCTCTAAGTAGGTGATATGAGACAGAGAATAGTTGAAGTTTTTTGAGTCTGTCCATATAGGACAAGTGTTTAAGGCCTGGGATCCTCTTTGTGAAGTACTTTTGTGGCCTCTCCAGTTGTTGCAGGTGTCTAGTGAGGTACATACCAAATGAAGCACTGTACTCGATGATTGGCCGAATGAGGGAAGAGTAGAGGGAGACAATGACCTCTTTCTTCCTGCATGCAAAACCCTTAGTAATGACATGTGTCACATAGAAGGACTTTCTGACCACAGTGGCAACGTGGTGGTCAAAACAGAGGTTGGTGTCAACCTGTGTTCCCAAATCTCTTATAATGCCTTCTGTGTTCAGTGGACTACCATCAATGTAGTAATTCAAGGAAACTGGGATTTTCCTAAAGGGGATAAAGACACATTTTTTGGCATTGAGCTTAAGGCCATAGTTCTGACACCAGTCGTTGGTCTCATTGAGGCCTTTCTGCAGGATGTCAACATCACTTGGGGAGTTAATAATAGCTCCCAACTTGCAATCATCTGTGAACTTTGTCAGCCAGAGTCCCTTCGTGTTGGCCTGGACTTCAGAGAAGTAGATACCAAACGGGAGAGGACCCAGGACCGAGCCCTGTAGGACTCCACTAGTGACTGGTCGGCAGTCTGACTTGAAGTCAGCTACTTTCACACTGTGGGTTCTATCTGTGAGCCAGTTTGGAACCCACCTAGTGATATAGGGGTTGATGCCTAGCTTAGTAAGTTTTTCTATGATTCCTGAGTGGAGAATGGTATTAAAGGCCTTGGCCAGATCAAGGCAGGCTGTATGAACCACCTTACCTTCATCCACAGCTCTGGTGACTGACTCAAAGTAGTCGACCAAGTTGAGCAGGCATGATCTACCCTTCACAAAACCAAACTGTGTAGGATCCAGAGTTTGGAGATTCCCAATATCCTTGTTTATTAGGTCCATGATGATGCATTTCATAGCTTTGCATATCAGACTTGTCAGGCTAATGGGGCAATAGTTCCCGGGGTCTGTAGTCGGAGCGAGGGATGACTGTAGCAGTGTGCCATTCGGTAGGGGCAAAGCCTGAGGTGAGGCTGTGATTGAACAGGGCACACAGGTGAGGTGCCAGTTCATTCTGTAGTTCATGTAGAACACAGCCAGGGATACTGTCAGGTCCCATAGAAGCTGTATTCTTGGCCTTGGACAGTGCTGTTTTAACCTGTGCAGCAGTAATACTGGGTGCCTGTCAATTAACTGGTATTGTGATTGGTCCTTTGGGGGGGGTAAAGTTAGCACTGAATCTGTCCACCAGTATATTTGCAATATCTGTTGGCTCAGTATATCAGTATAGGAGGTACCATTGTGCAGTAGCTCCGAGCAAATCTGGGTATTGCCATGGAGATTCTTTACATAACTATAGAAGGCCTTGCGGTTATCTTTACTATCTGCTGCAATTCTATTTTCATAGATAGCTTTAGAGGATTTGATGAGGGATCTCAACTTTTTGTTGAGGCTGATAAGGGAGTTTATCCAGTCTTGGGACTTCACCTTATTCTGCATCAGTTTTCTCCTTCTGTTATAGAGTTTGTTTATGGCAGGGGATCACCAGATTGGCTTCCATTTTTTTGAGGAGAGCGTCTTAGTTCTATTGGGTATGGCGAGATCCATGTATTTGTGTATGTGTTCGTACAGTGCACTGGTGTATGATTTGGTGGTCATGCAACTATTCTCCATTTGCATGGGTGCTGTGAAGTTAGCCACCTCTGTTTTTAGGAGCCCAAAGTTAGCTTTGGAGAAGTTTTTCATGGTGGTTACCTTTGTTGTGGGGGGGTGGGAGGGATGTGGATTTCCAAGGTGATTAGCTTGTGATTGGATCTAACCAGGGAGGAGTTGACTATTGGTGTAGAGCAATGGTCGCTCATATTAGTAATGACCAGGTCAAGGATGTTGCTACCTCTAGTGGGGGTAAGAACGAGCTGGTCCAGGGCATTGGAATTAATGAATTCCAGACAGCGTTGGGCAAGTGTATTGGTACATGAGTAGTTTTCCCAGTTAATGGAGGGGTAGTTGAGGTGGCTCAGTATGAGAGTGTTAGGTTGGACATTAATATTCTCCAGGGTACTTAGGAATGTGGAGTGTGAATCTTGGGACATGGTTAGGGACCTATAGCAGGCTATGACCTGAATCGCTGTCTTACCCAATGTTAGCTGCACCTGAAGTATCTCAGATGTGTTATGTCGGGCTACCATTCTGGAGGTGTGCGCATCCTTTATGAATATGGAAACACCACCATCTTTGGAGCTTCAGTCCAAGTTCTGGGGCCGAAAGGTGTGGATGAGGGTAAAATTTCCTAGTATAGCTTACTGCACTTTATATACGAAACAAAACTAGGGGTAAAGCCTCTAGCCATTTAAGACCAGTTTCTTCAAATAACTTTGCAAGTTTTACTTTCTGATTCTTTCTCTCTGCAGTCCCTGAAGCTTGTGTCTGTATCGGCAATGGTATTGTATTTTTATGTAAAGTGTCTTACTGATGTGATGTATCACCGGAGTTGTGAAATGCATTCCCTGATCGATTGTACACAGGAAAGTACTCCAAATGTGGGTATCAGCTTAGAAAATGGTTTCTTACATTCAGTAATCACATCATTGTTATTACAGGGATAAGTTGTTATCCATCCAGAAAAAAGAAATCAACAATCATTAAAACATATTTGAACTTTTGTGTCTGTGTGAGCTCAATAAAATCCCACTGAACACATAAAAATGGTCTCTAAGGCTTTTTCAAAGACTGTCTGGATACAGGAACAGTTTTTTGCACATTATATTCTAGCAAATAGTATATTTATTTACAAAATGCTGAGTGACGTCTGAGATATGTGGGGCATACCAATAATTCAAAATTTGTTTTCCCCAAATGAAGAGGTAAATGGTAAACTTAGCCAACTGAGTTAAAAATGTTACTTGGGGCTGCCTGCGGTCCGTCAGGATGGCAGCACAGTAGGTCTGGAATACGGCTGCAACAGTCATGGATCCACCTCACACTTTCAGAGTCATCAGCCTGCTCTTGAAAAGATAACAATTCCTGCAAAGAAACAGGTATGCTAGTTTCCTGAAGTTGCTGCAGAAATGAAACCTGAACAGAATAAAACAGTGCAGCTTGTCTAGACACCACATCTGCAAAACAGTTTCTCTTTGAAGAGTACGAATTATCAGTCTTATGCGCGATGCATTTTACCATGGCTGTTTCTATTGGCAGTAATAATGCATTTAATAGCCAATTTATGTTAATTTGTTTCTTGTTTTTTGTCTTAAAATGTTATGTTCATGTAATAAATATTAAAAAATGTTTAAAAATCATGTAAATAAGCTCACTTATAGATGTTTTTATTTTGCAATTATAAATATACATAATGTGTAACTTAAATGTGGAGCTTTTCTCCCTGGACCTATGCTGAAGATGGTTTTGCCCACTTGGACTTTTGCCAGTCAACAAAGACAAATAAATAAATAAATACTTCATGAACAAAAGCAGCATTTTTTGACTATCCCTGCTGATGTTAGGTACCCTCTTTGTCTCCAAAGTGTCCCAGCATCATGGAGCACCCTGAAACATAACATAACATAAATCTTGTGAAAATTGCAACTGTTTTGTCCTTGCTAACCTGCATACTTAGTAATGGTAACCAAGTCCTGCTATCTGAGCAGGTGCATTTCCATTTAATTGTCCCATCAGCAAAATTCTGCCCTTAGTACACACAGAGAAAAGGTTGCTACTAAAGTACCATCTTCTCTTCGAATGCAGAATCCAACAACAAAAATAAGTAATTTGTGATTTGGTAATGGAATGTCTTTCAGATCAGACCTAGGAAGAAGCACATAATTAACCACAACACAATCATGAGGTTCTCCTTCATCAGCTTTAGGAATTAAAGAGGCAGAGTTAAGGGGGGTGACATTTAATGAAGTGTAAAGAAGGGTTGTTAAATAAAGACAATTCATATTTAGAGAGTCATACAGCAGATAATTATTGTGTTTTGGTCTTTAGTAAGAATACTTCTACAGATGCGGAACTGCCACGTAGGTCTAGTGCCAACAAGTAAGAGCAGCCACCATTTCTACCAACTCAGCCACTGAGGCCACCAGCTTAAGTCACTGGGGGAGGGCTTCTGCTGCTACAGGATTAATAAGCAATAGGCTGAAAACCATAATTTATTTGTTGTGCTAATAAACGTAATGCCACTTTATTTCTTTCCCAACAAAATCGAAAATAATCATTTGAATAGTCTGCAAAGAGCAGGAGAGTTTGAAAGTAAAGTTTTTAATTGGGCAAAAACTTGTTCATGGTATTCTTGACAGAGTGGTCATTCAGGAATATCTTTTTGCAGTAATTCTAATAATGGTTTTACTACCTATGAATAGTTAGAAATCCATTTTCAACAGTAACCTGTCAGTCCCCAAAAATCCCACAGCTGTTTTAGTGTTGTAGGGCATGGTGCAATTTGTATTGCAGTAATGCATGGGGATAAAATTTGCCTAGATCCTTCTGAAATAAGGCCCTAAATATTGAACCTGTGATTTCCATAGGTGCAATTTTCCTTTATTAACCTTGAATCTTAATTCTGATAGTTTGGTTAAGAGACAAATAGTATTTTGTTTGCAACTGTAATAAGAATTTGAAGCCAAATGTAAGATATCTATGTATTGCATTAAAGTGGTCCACAGGGGAAAGCAATTTTGTTCAACTGTTTTTCGTCTCTCTAGAGAAAAGAGTAGGTGATTCCACATATCCTTGTTGCAATCTCGTCCATGTATGTTGCTGCTCTCAATATGTGAATGCAAACAGATACTGACTTTCTGAGTGTACATCTCAGACAGAGGAACAATGAAGAAAGCAGAAAAAATGTCTTGCCACTTAGAAAGTTGTAGCAGTTGGTGGGATAGAACTTAATATTGTGGTAGCGTTAGAGACTACAGAAAACGTGGGTACTGCTACTGCAGTGACTGCTTGTAAGTCTTGTACAAATCTATAAGTGTTTTTCTTCTGATTTCTTAACTGATAATATAGGCATATTCCATGGGCGTTGAGTAGAGACAATTATTCCTTGTTGGAGTAGTGCAGACATAACAGGTTTGATTCCTTTCTCTGCCTCAGTCAACAAAGGATACTGAACTATCCTAGGTAGGTGCTCACAAAGTTTTAAAAATATGTTTACAAGTTCCACATCTTTTATGAGTCCTACCTCATTTTCATGAGTAGTCCAGAGCTGTGGAGTGTCTGTTTCATGTCCTTCCAAATCAGCAATATCTGCAACATTTTCTGATGTCAGTGTAGCAAGAAAGTTATCCGCATCTGTACAAATATCAGTTTGGTGCAAACACAAAGGAGATGGCTCATTCAGAATATCAAGGAAAACTCCACCTGGAGTATAATACATAGTACATTGCAACTTGCGTAATAGGTCTCTACCTAAAAGGTTTAACTGGGTGACATTTCCTACAATAAAGGCATGTTGCTCTTTTAGGAGATTGATTTGAATGGGAATAGGCTTAGTTTCTGGGTAATCAAGAGGAACTCTGGAACCTCCTACACCCTGAACCTTTTTGGGGGATAGTGGGAGACTTTCAGCAGTTGCTGAAGTAATCATGGATCTAGTAGTTCCTGAGTCAACGAAAGGAAGAGACGAGTTACACACTGTCGTATTAACAAAGGGATCTTCATGGTTAACTGTTACCAAGGGCAATAGCTGTGATTCCTGTTTATGGCTGTCCTAATAACCCTGTGGCCAAGCTGGTGGTTGCCAAGTAGTACTCCAAATTGGAGCATGTCTTTCTTCTTGCTGTGGAGCTTGGCCATTTGGTGAATTTGCCTGTTGCAAAAAAAATATTTATTTTGAAGAAAAGTGGGCATTCATTTTGCCAATGTCCAGCTTGTTCACAAAGCAATGATTAAGGCACTGTTAATGCTGTGGGACTTGTGGTGATGTGGGAGGATAAAAGTTTTGGTCATCGTGACCCAGGGCTTGTGGCAGAAAAAGCCTAAATCTGCCTCTTCCTTTGTGATTCCTCCTCCTTTCCCGTCCCCACAAATCAGGATTAAATGCCTGGAGCTGGACATCTACTAATTTCTTTTATCGCCCCTTTTCTTCTCTAACTGTATTGTCTGACGCAAATTATGCTTGGTCAACAATTTCATGAATGCCCAAACTCAGCCAATTTAAACAAACCTTTGTAATCTGTTCCGGGCTTGGTAGTACAAGCCTTCTGCAAAGGCTTCTGACAACCCACTATCTGCCACTCCTTCTGTAGGTTCTGGGTGTCCAGAAAAGGCTTTAAATGCATTTATTATGTCTTGCAAATATGCATCAGTGGCCACATTTTCTTTCTGTACAATTGCTTTGACTGTTTCCCATTTAAGTATTGGGAGCCATGCTGCAGTGACAGCTTTTAATAAACTTAAAAAAAATGAACAAGCACAGGAATATGTCTAGTTCCAAACTCACCAACACGAGTGTTGAGGAAAAAATAAAAAACAGAAAAACTAGTAGTCTTATGAGCTTAGTCACAATAATTTCCACAAATCATGAAACCCAGGTAGTGTTTCAAAGCAACAAGCCTTTTATTCATCACAGACAAGTGAGCCTCAGTAACAAAAAAAATAATCAGAAATTTCTGATTTTTTTTTGTTACAACATTAGGGGGATATATTTCCATAAGAACAAGATATCTCATTAAGATGAGAGACAAAAAATATAAGAAATGGAAGAGAGGTCGAACTACAACTTTGAAAACTGAAATAAGCAACCTGGATAAACAGATTAAGCATAGTATGAGACAAGATCAAGAAAATTTATATAAAGATAATGAGCATAATAGGAAACCTTTTTATAGATGCATAAAATGTGGAAGGAGTAAAGACACACAGATGCGACACTCAATGACTGGACTTTTAGTCTAAGATAGTAAAAGACAGGGGTGTTGCAGAAACTTAATGGGTTAGGTACTCAAGCAAGTGACAGAAACAAAAAAAAAAAAAAAAAACACACTCACATGTAACACCAGACATAGCAAAAGAACATACAAGGATTACTCAGACCACAGCTGGGTAAGCTATTAGTTAGTGCAAAGGATTCTGGGTAAAAAACTTGTGTCGCTGCAAACAGCAGTGCTGGAAGAGACTGTACCATTACAAGTACTGTAGAAATATGAGTTCTTGACATGAGAGTGGGACACAGAGGTATCCTGGGACTGGGCTGCTCACAAAGGACAAAGAAGGGAAGAAGGGATGAGATTAGTCATCTACATAATGGCAGGCATCAAATGTGCCGCTGGTGAGGCAAAGGAGCAACATTCTTTGAAGAGATGGGGGAGTGGGCAGTGTCCGAATCCAGGTAAAGTACCCAAGCAATTAAGGCAAAAGAGAGGGAAAGATACTAATGAATTGCTACAGTCTGTTAGCACCCAGAGATATCAAAGGAGGAGGGTGAGAGAGAGAGAAAGGGCAGAATAAAGAAGTGGGACATAGAATGACCATTATAGTCACAGGGAATTTAAATCTGCTAGGAGCAGATTGAGAGGTTCCTAGATCCAGGGTAGAGAGGAAGTGGGGGATGATTAAGATCTTGGACCATGGGTGGTTTGGCCAGTTGGTGTAGGACTGTAACAGAAAAGATAGCATTCTTAAGATTGTTATTAGTAAGGTGGACATAATCATGGCTATCCAGATGAAGATGTCATTAGGCGATATTGATTACAGCACTGTGCAGTCTAGAATAATGCTAAGAATGGAAGAACAGAAAATTGTGTAGAATTTACCGTTTCCATTATGAATCACCAAGTAACATTTTATCAAAGCTATTATCAGACAAATAGTACCAGTCATAGATTTGGCTGAATGAACAAAATAAAATCGAGTCTTCTTTACGGAGATAAGTTCCACTGCACTATTATCAGGAGTATAGCTCTCAACCAATCAGGGACAAATCTCAACAGAATTAGGGACAAATCCAGAAAAATCAGGGACAATCAGGGACACTTTTAAAATATTAATTTTAAAATATTAGTTCTGTTAACTTAAGGCATTAACAGAATTACAGAATGTGAATTAATATACATTTCTTGAAGTAAAATAATTCTTCAGCTCTTAATTATTGTCATTATTTATTAAGCATAATTCACCACTTTTGTCCAAAAGGCACCAGTGCTAAAAGGGATTAAGAGAGACAGAGCTAAAAATTGTGTCAAAATCAGGGACAGTTGAGAGATATGAGGGCCTTGCCCAAACACTACACAAAAAGTGGTGAATCAGTACCAGTGTTGTGTTAGAAACAACAACAGCAATGATTTTCTGTGAGACCCGTCATACAATTAGAAAGATCTCAAAGGTTCACAACCAGAAAAATAACTGGCCTGATGTCCCTATGATACCAGGAAAGGCTGGAAGCTGAATCCCTTTATTTAGTGTCTAATAGACTTTTGAAGGGACATCTCTGTCTCACTTACCAAGCCAAAAGAGATCCCAGTTGTCCTGGACCTCCTGTATCTCCAGAAGTCCAGTATCTCAACCAATATCAGAACCAGGGAAATAAATCCCACCAACAAATAAGTAAAAAACAGCAGAATGATAGGCTTATAATCCAAGCATCTTCCATACGTTTGTTAAAAACATTCTCTGCGTATTAGCACTATCATCATTTAAACATAACCTGGATGACTGGATGGGTAGCCACAAACTTATTTTGGAATTGACTGCTATGGCTCTCCTAGAGACAGGAATGACTAGACTGAGGGAGGAGGGTACTGGCAAGGTATGATTGCTCGTAGGACTTACTGGCCGCAGAATATCTATGAAAAAAACAAACATATATGAAAACAAAGATGAGCTTACTGATTTCTTATGTGAACCCATAAATCTTGCAACAGTACAGACAATAGGTAACCCAACAAGTATTTTTTTTCAACAACGAGGCTTATACATGCACCACAGAATTAAGGTCCAGAAGTTTTACACACCTCAAAAATTCTACCTTATTAAATTTTGTAAAAACAAAATGCACTTCAAATTATGTACTACCAATGAAATGCAATCTATAAGTGTGTTGTTTCTGCTTGATCTCAAATGTGTCTGATACAAGGAATAAGTGACAACTGCCTGTTTTACAGAAAATGGAATTCATAATTCTCCAGGTAAAATAAAATGTTAAACGACTTAAATACTCAGCTGTTACTGAGCAGCATTGAAGGAGCAGTGCTGAAATGGACCATAAATGTAATAAAATGCACTGCATAAGAAACAGACTAATCACAGGCCAGACACTTACTTCCTTGACTATTTAAAATAACGCTGGAAGATTCATGAATGATGTAGAGCGGAGAAAACTAATGGAAGGCAGAAACAAAGTGGAGACAGGCAGCAGTCTTTGTAGTGAACATTTCCAACAGGAACAGTATCGTGAAAATGCTCAGAGATTCAGATTGCGACAGGGTTGTTGTTTTTCCGGCTTTTCCCGGTTAGGGGTCACCACAGGGGAATTCCGGTCCGCTAATGACTGGCAGTAGACTTTTACGGTGCCGGGATAGTAGCTCAACGCAAGCACGTTCATATACGCATGTCTATCGAACGACTCTACACAGAAGAGGCTCCAGCCAAGAATTGAACGGAAGAACCTCTTGCTGTAAGGCGACAACGCTACCACTGTACCACCGCGGCAGTGTATGCAGGTCCTTACTTAAAATTGCCTTTCTTGTACTATAATTCTCACAGAAGTCTGATCTGAAAGGAACAGGAAGCTCACATGTAAGGTTTTACATTGCATTCCCTTTTATAGTGTCTTGTGGTTCACTAACACAGCTGGGCACCATGGTAACAGTACTTCAGCAGTTTGGAGAAAATACATGTCCGTTCTTTTGCAGGCTACCACAAAATATGAAAGGCCTGAAATTCTGAAGTACCTATAGCACTCAAATTGCAACACACAGAAATATTTCAACTGTTTGCTGCAGAAGATTATGGTTTGATATGAGTCAGATTTATAAAACGTCCTGTACTCTTACTACTGTCATATTCGAAAATAAAACCCATCAATCCATCTCAGCCTAGACATAAATTAAGCCATAACTCTAAACATATCTTATAGTCCTAAGTCATATGATCACATCTAACGCTTGCTCCTAATCACAGAAATGGCAGTCTAAACATTGTTTTAGTCCTAGCTATAGCCATAGCAATAGGAAAATTAATAATTTTATTTTTAAATCAGTTCCTTGGCATAATTTTAATCCCACCCCAACTATTCTCGATCTAAATGCAAGCAAAAAACTAACAATAGCTGGACTTCACTCTTAAACATAACCATATAGTCCTAACATTAGTATTCACCCAGTACCTTGCCATAATGTTAACTCAAATTCAAAAATTAATCCTTGCTCTAATTGTATTCCTAGTCAGTTTATATTTAGTTCTAGCTCTAACTGTAAAACTAGGCTGAATAGTTTTTCTAGCACTATGTGTAACATTAGATTAACTTCAATTATATAGCTAATGTCAATTGAAGTCATAATAAGTCCTAAGTGTAGGAATAACTATCTTTATTTTCCTAAACTCAGCACTAATACTACTCCTAATAGTAGGGGTGATAATGTTGTTGGTCTTTCGGCTTTTTCCCGGTAAGGGGTCGCCACAGCGGAACTCCAGTCCGCCAATGATTGGCAGTAGATTTTTACGAAACGCCAAGGTGCCAGCTCGACGCCCAACCTTCAACGAAGGAACGCCCATTTACACACGCATGTGCGGGGAGGACATGCAGACTCCACACAGAAGGCACTCCCAAGCCAAGCCGAGAATCAAACAGGAAAACCTCTTGCTGTGAGGTAACAACGCTACCGCCGTACCATATTGCTGTACAAATAGTCCATTGTTGTGTCTTTCGGCTTTTCCCAGTTAGGGGTCACCACAGTGGAACTCTGGTCCGCTAATGATTGGCAGTAAATTTTTATGTGCCAAGTCATCACCCCTGACGCACAACCTTCAACGAAGGTACAGTAGTTCCAATTCATCTCTTGACCATAATACTTGAACTAAACCTAACTATAGCCCCAGTCTAATTAAAAATGGGTTTTCTTTTAAAAAACCTGGGTATACCTGATTAGTGTCACATGCATATATATTAGTTTGGAATAGACATTTCCAAGATAAATTATTAAGGGGCATTATAAGAGAGCTGCTTTCACAAAGAAGCTTTACAGAAGACTGACACTGATTGTAGGATCACATGACTTACTGTATCCAATAACACTGCTCTTAAAGAAATATGAGCATATGTCCGATATTGTTACATATGTGAGAATGTGCTATTCCTTCACTTTAAAGTTATACTTACTATTTACAAAATATTTGCAATTCATTATAGCCTATCACAATGTTGTATAAGTCATATCACTGTACATTGCAATCACCAAGGAACAATCTAGCATTAATTCAGTTGCACTATTTGCAGTTATGTACATTCAGTATATTTCAGTGGTTTATTGATTAATCTTTCAAACAATGAGTTATTTAAAAGCATTCAGTTGAATATAACTATCACCGCTCTTACCACAATGTATGATGCAGTATCGTGAAGATCAGATATAAAATATTTGTTCTCCAGTACAATATCATACATTTTGGTGGACTCTAACTAAAACTCAGAATCAAGAGTTTGAAATAAGACTTCCTGCGTCCTGCACAATTGATTTTCTTAGTCTTGTTTAAGCAACAATTCTATCTGCTGATAGCCATCACTTTGAGCTCTGGAATTGGGTAGTGTAGACGAAGACCTGCAATGCTTTAGCTACATTTGCATTTCAGACCCTTGCACCAAGGGAAATCTTAGCAGTTCTGAAGTCCCAGGGAATGTGCCTTGCATTTCAACTTTAGTTTTTAGCAAACATTGACTCATTTGGTCTCTTCTTTTCTCAAACAGAAAGATTTTTCACTGTTTAGTCAAAGTAGACCTCAGATGGGAAAATTACTTTTAGACCATGTAGTCATAGAAACAATACACAGCAGCTAATGTTCTAGGTTTGTGTTAAGTGAATGGAGGACTGCAACTGTTATCCCTCTGCACAAGGGCAGGCCATCCACATAGCCAGGAAACTACTGACCCTTAAACATGACTAGTCTCATATGTAAGGCCATGGAAAGAATAATTATGGACATGATAAATAATAACACAGGAAACCTGCAGACATTAAATCCAGCCCAGTCTGGTTTTGAGAGTGGTTTATGCCTCCTCAACTTGATGGACCTATTCGAGAAGGTCACCAGAACAATGGACGAGGGCAAAACAGTGCATACTGCCTACCTTGACCTGGCCAAAACAGTTAACACAATACTCCACTCAGGCATTATAGAAAAGTTCACAAAATTAGGTATAGCCTATGTCACCCACTAGATTGCCCACTGGCTAACATGTAGAACACAAGAAGTCATGATAGGTGAGTCTATCTCCTCAAAATGCCTGTCACTAGCAGAGTCCCTCAGGGCTGGGTGTTTGGCATCTATTTCTCTCAAGGCCAATGTTAAAGGTCTCGGTCTGAACAAATTCACAAATAATTGCAAATGAGTTGCAGTCATAGAATCTCTCAAAGATACAAACATCCTCAAGAAGGTCTGACACAGACTAGTAACTTGTGCCAGAGTCATGGTGTAAAACTCAATGCCAAAAAGTGCATAAAAGTATCTTGTAGAAAGGAAACCACACCTGGAAATTATTGCATTGACAATACAACCCTAAGAATTAACCCTGTGGTCAAAGATTTGGGAGTACCTGAACCCAGTGACTTGGCCTTTGAACATCATCTGCGTGGTGTATTAAGGAAATAATTCTATGTTGTACAACTTATAAGCAAGGATATGGCATCTAGGTCCAAAGATGGTAGTTATTGTTCTTTTGTATTCAACCCTCATTGTACCAGTTATTGAGTACAATGTCCTCTTCACTATGCACCTGACCAAGCATCTGCAACAACTGGATCATCCACAGACGTTCCTCCTAAAAAGAATCTATGCAGACAGCATCTAAGCCTTATCCTTGTATTCTGTCTCTTACAGACTGCTGAAAGACTATCTATGTCTGACCTTCAAAACATCCTCTGATCCAACCCTTATGGATCTGTTGCACATCTTTAAAAGAAATAACATTAGAAACACCTGATCTAAGGACCTAAACCTTGTCTTCAACATAAGACATATGGGGGGACCCTTCTCTGGAACAGGTTTCCCATCCATAAGAAGCAGAGTTCCTTCCTGCAGTTATTTAAATGCATGGATCTGTGGATGGGGAATCATAAATTCACACCAGTCTACCACCTATGCCCCCATTAAATAGCGGAAGCTTGAAAATATTCATCCCAATAAAATGGGTGCTATGAAAACCTGTCAAAGATATCTGGGAAGCACGGCCAGGCTTAAAAAGGCCCCCTTACAGACATAAGGTGCAGGGTTTGATTCTCACTTTGGGAAGCATGGCTAGGCTGAAAAAAAATGCCCTTTAGGGTAATTAGCCTACTAATTACATACAGATATATGAACTTATAGTTTCAGATACAAGCCTACGGGAGTACTTTAAAATTCCTAAAACATTATATTGACACAGAATGTTTATTCCCATTTATAATTTTAACTGCTGTTTTCTCCTATTTCCAAACTGATGTGACTGCAGCATTATTTTTATAATGAGATGTTATGTTGTTGGGTGAAATCTTCCACTCCACAGCATCCTGAGCCGAATTCTCAGGAAGAGAGGCAAAAGAGTAATTGAAGAAGGTTCTGGTTTCACGATTCTAACTGAGTGTTTAGTGAATCAAACAATAACAGACACACACATCAATCTATATTTCTATCTATCTACCTATATGTTTCTCACGCTCTGTAAATATATATATATATATATATATATATATATATATATATATATATATATATATATATGTCACTACACTTAATGCCCTACAGACTGCTAAGAGGTGACCTATGTCTGTCATACAAAGCATCCTCCAACACATTACTGATGGATTTACTGCACATCAGCAAGTCAAATGGCATCAGAAATACTCAGTCTAGGGATATAAACCTGTTCTGTAACACCAACTGAAAGATGTGGAAGGACAGCTATATCTCACAGAGGATACCGCTGCTCTGGAACAGACTCCCAATCCACATAAAACAAAGTTCATCATTGTCCATAATCAAGAGAGACTTAGATCTACGGATGGAAAACAGAAAAGGTACCCCAGGACTTCCCCCTGTACTACTAATGGAGAGAAGCAGGTCCCAAATGCTTTATGGCATGCTTGGTTACCCCCAAATTAACTATAGTATGATCCGAGTTATTCTCATTAGGGGTAATATATAATTATCAACCATGGGATGAGTAAGGCCAATCTATAACCAAATAGGATGGGTTACTTTGAGCACAAAAAGGGAATTTGGCTAGGCTTAAAATGGCTGGCAAGGGGCAACAAGCCTGAACCTATATATATATATATATATATATATATATATATATATATATATATATATATATATACACACACACACACACACATATATATATATATATATATATATATATATATATATATATATATATACTTCTGTGCAGTCATTGCACAGTTTGTGGTTGTGACTGATCAACTAAAAAGTTGAATACTGCAGTCGCTGGATGGTAGAAATCAAATGCACTATTCAATACACTGGTAGGTCGGGATGTTAAGTACTAAGTTACACTTGGATAGCAAAGATTATGTGTCAGTGTAGCAATACATGCATGTAATTAATGATAAACTGTATAATGATAGCCAATCATTGTTGAGTAGGTCATTGTGAGGATCGTCAACATGGTGTTTCCACATACAAGGCATTTGTGTGTTGCTGGAACCATTCATGGTAGTAATATTAGGGGGTGGAGCTGAATAGATGCAATACTTGCAGATTTTGTTTTTTTTTTTGGTTTTATACATTTAACCAGGGAAACCCACTGGTCACAACAGTCTCTTTTAAGGGGTAACCGGGGAGTACTGTCTGACCAAATGACTTGCTCAGAGTCCCACAGTAGGCAAATGGAGGTAAAGGGCATTAAAACCTGTACCCCCAACAACAGGAAGCAGCTTGTTAGTAGTTCAGAACCTTAACCCTCTGTGGTAACTACCACACTATTAGTAATGTCCCAGTAGGGTAATAGTAAAGTTCAGTCTTACATACTGTGAATCCCACAACACTGAAAATTTTAATCTGATTAACCTTTAAAAATAGTAAATTTTGAAACTGGTTGTTATACGCTTAATTTATTTTTTTGCAGATGGCCAAACCTTTTTGAATCCTCTGCTCCCTGTCACTTATATGCACTAACTCAAAGATTTTGCCAGGATTACCGTATTTCAAAGAGGATGGAAATTATCTGAGAAGCAGCAGTTTTGGACTTAATACATATTTACCCCAATCACTGTTATACCATCAGATTTCTATAACTGAGAGTATGGTATCTTTAAACAACAATGAGGTGCTAGCAATAAACAATGCTGCTTTCATATGGAATGTTTTTCCAGAGCTAGCCTGGAAGAAACATGTTGGAGACCGAAGGAAACCTGAAGGTTCCAGATGTGGAAATGAATGAAAATGTTATTATGCACCCACGGTTTGTATGAAATCCAGCATTATGGACTTCTTCATACTCAGAACGTGGGGGGTGGCATACCCTTGTTAGAAGCCTATGTGTTTCCAGAACACCCGATCTATTATCTATAATGACAACACAGGGAAGATGAATTACAGATTATATGAAAGCAAAACAGTCACTATGTAAAGCTAACTGGAGTGAGGTGTTCAATGGAAAAACTGTAGAAGGAATGCGACTATGTTTTGAAAGGGAAATTGAGTGCAAAAAAACAAAATAAAAAATGTTTAACATCAGGATCTAGGCTTACAACTTCAGGGAATGTATTTCAAGAAAATATAACAAATGGAAAAGAGGTCAAACTAGAAAATTGAAAACAAATAAATAAGCTGGACAAACAAATTAAGCATAGTGTGAGACAAGATCAAGAAAAATTTGAAGAAAAGTTATATAAAGATATTAAGCACAATAGGAAACCTTTTTATAGATACATAAGATGTGGAAGGAGTAAAGACATAAACTGATAAATTATGGAGATTCTAAAATTTATTCTCAAACATAACATTTTATAGATATATTTACAAAATCTTATGCAAAACAGTTTGGCTCCACAAAGGGGGTGATAAGTTGTTCTAGTGATATCCAGCTAACCTCAGATACTGGAATTAAAATAGATTATGGTGAAAAAGAACTATACCAACTGGATCTAAACAAAGCATGGGGAGGAGCTGGAATTAGTAATAATGACATGAGACCACCAAAGCATGAATTTACAGTACCATTATATCTGTTATTTACTAGGGCATATGAATATAGGGAGATTATTCAAGATTGGAGACATGCACTTAGTAAACTTGTCTTTAAAAGAAGTGTAGGACAAACCCAGAGTCATATAGACCCTTAAGTTTACTTTCATGTTGTAGAAAAATAATGTATAACGTAATGTCAGATAAGTTATTGTCAGCACTTGAAAATAACATAGTTGAAAGTATATATCAGCATGCATATCTTGAAAACAGCTCTACCACCTGTAACATGATGTTCTATAAAATATAACAGCTATGAATGAATAATTTTGCTGTAATGTAATTTATACAGATTTAACTTTAGCATTTGATAGAGTCATACACAAAACACTAATCAATAATTAAAACAACTAGATATTGATTTACTGTTGATGGACAGATGCATGGCTTGCAAACAGAAATGGCAAGTATCATACAACCACTGGACAGGTGAAATTCTTGGTTACAGTCAGGGTGTCCCAGAGGGCTCTGTCCTCGGCCCTTACTTGTTTAGATTGTATCTTTCATACCTATATTTTTTCATCTGAGGTGTTCTACAGTCTTTATGCAGATGACCTGAAATTGGTTAAACTGATTACATGTGTAATAGATAGGGCATGTTTACGAAAGAACTTGACTAAATTGACCATTTGGGAACAGGAGAATAATATGCTGATAAATACATCAAAAACTAAGCATATCAGATTTGGGAGACATAAACTGAAAGGTGAATATTTATACAGCACACAGTGTTTGAAACTGTAGAGTCATTTAAGGACCTAGGTATATGGGAGATCTAACTGTGAGTTTTTCTAATCATATCAACAATTGGTTAATTAGAGCTCCAGAACTATAGGTTGCATAAAAAGATTTATAAAGTCTAGGAAATTAGAAATGATGACATCATTGTTTGTAATTACATTAGACTAAACATGAGTATGGAATAACAATCTGGAAACCTTATAAGAAAACAAGTATGTGTAAACTGGAAAGAGTACAGCGGAAATATACCAAGACCATCCATGGATGTGAAAATTAAGTTATTATGAAAGACTAAAATATCTGAACTTGTACAGTGTATCTTACAGATATTTAAGAGGAGATCTTATTCAGGTATATAGGGCATTTAGAGACAACTATCTCAGGGGATGTTTGGGGTTATCAAAAGAAGCAGAGAATCATCAGACAACCTATGTACAGGAAATTCTATAGGAATAAGAAGTGTATTAATTGGCTCTTTGAGAGAGCAGCTGTTGCATGGAACAGACTACCAAACTACATTAAAGCAAGTACTAGTTCAGATATTTTTAAGAACAGCCTAGACACTTATTATGGGAACAACTGTTTTTGGCATATTGGCAAGCTAGAAGGGCATTAATGCCCATGTTTGAAATATTTGTATGTATGCATGTAACACTTACCCACAAACAGAATTCTTTGGAAGACTTTCGGCTGTTGGTTGCATCAGAGACTCCCTTGACTCCACCTTGAAAACATGTCACTGAGAGGTCATACAAATTACAATATACTGTTGAAAATAGGGACTGGTACAAGATACAGGATTTCTGCAGTTAATTGGTCTTCAGTTTTAAGTTCATAAGTTTGGGTACAGTGTTTAGGTCAGAGGCAATTAAGGAACACTAATTCTCTTATTTCAGGATTATATGCCAAAACCCCTATTATGTCATCAAGATGATTTTTTAATTTGTCTTAAGGACTCAGATAACATATTATACACTGGAAGCTTGTTCAACAGTTTGGGTAATCTTTAGGTAGTAAATGATTGTCTCAGATTTGTTCTAAAACTTTGCATATGCATTTTTAATTCCTTATTTCTTAGAGCACAGTTAGTCTGATAATGTCTTAATTCTAACGTTGCTTGCGTAGTCTCATCATAGAAAGTCTTAAATACCAAAATAAATTTACCTATTATAATATATATACTTTTCTTAAGATGTATAAATGAAAGTGTTATACAACTTTCCTTATATGACATATCACTTTGTTCTAATATTTTCTTGGTAAATCAACTTTGTACGGATTCTAAACATTACAACTGGGTGATATTAAAAATACAGTAGATATAGCTATATTTTAAGATAGGCCTAATGCATGTCTTGAGTAGTGTTGTTAGGCATATAGTATCCTTTGGAGAAAGTTTTTTTATCATTAAACCCAATAATGTTCGTGGCTTGGTATCTGAAGGTGTCAACATATCTTGGAAAAGAAAAGTTGGCAGACATTAATATAGCAAAGTCCTTGAATGTTTCAACCTCTCCTAATACTGTTAATGTGAAAGAAATTGGTTCATAGATTGTAGGTTGGCCAGGATCTATATTACATTCTTGAAAGCTGACAATGTCGAATCTGACATTGTCGACACAAGAATAGAGAAACTGCCGAACATCGAACAAATAAATGGAAATCTCCGTAAGGGGAGATTTCCGTTTACTTTAATGTAGTGCGGTCTCGGAGTTGGTATATTTAAGTAGCGGGGGCTGTGTGGGGTGCAGGGGGGGCTTGCCCCCTGCCTACACCATTTAGTTTTTTTTTTTTGGTTGTTTTTATTTTTTTTCTGAACATTCAATGTTTTAATAGTTCGATCACTAAAGGTCAACCTTTAGTGATTTGAACTGTTAAATATTCGATGTTCTAATATAGACCTGGTTGGCCATACTGCATATCATAACATTTATTGATACTAATGCTTTTCTTGTTTACTACATAAAGTTTTAGATCAGTTGCCTTTGCCCAAATATCTATTTCCTTTATGTAATTGTTAATCATTGAGATACCATTCTTACTTAAGCATATTTAGATATCCAGCAGCCCTTATTTTGTGATATAGATGCAAACACAATGTTGAACAGAGTAAAGCCCAAAATTGACCCCTGTGAAGCACCCATCATAACCAGAAGATTTCCAGAACCAGATCCATGTATTATTACAGACCGAGACCTATCAGTTAACCAAGACTTGATCCATCTTGTGTATGTACACCGGATTACTGTCCATGCTTCTCATAACTTTAACGACTGCTGAATGAGTTAGCAAGTCAAAGTTCCTAGCAAGATCCAATTATATAACACCAGGACTAAACCATGATCTAAGGCCAAGAATATCTGATGATAAAATTAAACTAATTTTGCTAATGTAAATTTTCGTGTTATAACCCCATGTTGGTAAATGTCTAGTAAGGGCATTTTTTTCTTATTTTCATTCAGGATATCAACAATACAATGTTCAAAACTTTTGCCCAGAATAGAGATCAGGTTAAACAGATATATTGTTACTGACTTCTCATTTTCCTTTCTTATATATTAGTGTCACATGAGAAAGTTTCCAGGATACAGGACCCATTTCAATATGTCAAAGTTTATTGAAAATTAGTTTTAAGTCATGGCTCTACAGAATGTTTTATATTATATAGCAATATTGTCTGGACTATGGGTAATTCTAGCTTCCATAAATACTTAACTGTATGACACAGGAGTCTCCAGGCACTAGGAGTTCACAGTCATTATATATTTCTCTATAGATAAATGCTTCATCAGTCTTTGACACAGAAATGTTATCATCAATTAATGTATTACTCTTGTAATTATGACTAAGAAGTTCATTAACTATATTCTCTACAACTGCACTCAAGTTTCCTTTTTCTTGTTTTACTTATTTGAAGGATTACCATCATTATAATTTCCTGCTCTAGACATACCTTAAGATGAAATTTGTGTATATCTTGCTGTCCTCCTCTACAGGTGTTATAAGGTATTACACACTGACGACTAGGTTTGCTGTGTCTTTCTTGTAGTTTTTACTGCAAGGTTTGCCTGCATGACCTTTTTATCCCTTGGTTTGTATACTAATTGGGATATTTTGCAGTCAACATAATGTTATGGACATCAGGACTGTTTTAAGTTCTGTGCTTCTAAAGTATAGTCAGACAATCCACTTATCAATGTCGACAAGCTCAGAAAAAGGGTGTCAACCGCTACATGTCTTCAGTTAGTGCATTTGGATTTATTGGCCTGAATGCATTAGTAAAGATTTTCATAAGTAATATTAAAAAAGCATGAGCATTCAGAAGCCATGTAAAAGAAACACTGGTTAGTCCTTAAGGGAACATTTTTTCATGTATCCCATGCGCCTCCACTACAAGCCATTTAAAGTATTACACAGTGAAAATTCGAGCTCTGCAGGGTCTTCCTTTGTAGTTGCTACTAAAAGTTTTTTCTGTGTGACTTTGGTTTGTTTATTCTAGAAGATTGTGTATTACATTCCATAGGCATAACATCATTAACAGTTTGCATTTTAGAGGTTATAATTTTAGTGGGTAAAACAATATGACTAGTATTTGTACAAAATATGGCTATGTGTTCATTTTACCACATTTTAAACAGAGTATATCTAGAGCTGATACTTTTTCTTTATTACCTACATTTAACACAGGCCTTACAAAAGGTCTAGACTATTCAGTTCTATGCACAGTTTCATGACATACCAATGCCTCTGCTCTGTTATTACAGAATATTTGGTCTCCTTATAATGGCATTGATGTATCCGTCTTAAAGCAGTAAGTAAAACATCTCTTAATTTTCTTCAAACTTAGTCTTACTATGCTGACCCTCAGGATATAACCATAAATAGATTATAAGCTTTAAGTCACATAATTACAATCCATATACTGTCAGTGGTACAACAGGTAGTGCAACAGGTAGCACAGTCACCTTTGTTGCAGAAGATTATGAGTTCTATTCCCACACAAGGTAGTTGTGAGTAATAATTCCTGACATCCTTTTCACTTTAAACTATATATGCTATTTTCCATAATAATTTTCATTTTACTCACTATTCTTTTCAGAATTGTTTTCATAAATATTTTATAATCTGTATTGTTTAATACTATGGGTCTCCAATTTTCAGTTTTATTTTTATCTTCCTTTTCCCATACAAATATAATATACAACTGCATAAATATTTTTATATAACAACTTCATCCACTCATTCATAACTTTTAAGAATTGTTTTTTGCTCAATGATCCATATATTTTTTATACAATTGGAATCCTGTTCCATCTGGTGCTGAAACTGACTGTAAATTAACTTGTCCAAGTCGATATCCTGGACATCCAAAAGAGTTTATTTCTCACACCAAGACAACGAAACAAATAATATAAATTCCACAAATACTAAGCGCTTTCACCCGCTCGATTACCTGCGGGTTTCAAATAAAATAAAGTTAAATATTTAAAACAAAACAAAAATCTATTAGTGTCTAACTAGAATTTATTACATCTTATTACATTATTATAACTAGAGTCTAGGGATACCCTTTTGCATGTACTTTACAACAATTTTTAAACTTTTTAAATTTTAAAATTAGAATTAAAAAATTTTTTTTAAATTTATTAATATAAAATTATTATGTAGTTCTGTATTCACGCGCATATATATTTATACAACTATACACATAACTATATATATATACACATATACATTTTTATATTTAAATACATATATTTATAAATTTCCAATTGTATGTTTTTATTTATTTTTATTTCATTTTCAAATTTATATAATATAATAACATATAGAACACATTTATGGTTACATTTATATATTTAACTTATATTTATATATATTTAATTATTTATTTACTATATTTATGCTAGTGAACCTCCTATTTACGAACCCTATCAGTATAATAGCCCCTAAGTTAAATTATACACAAACAATGAAATTTTATATACACTCCTTTGACATTTCCTGTCATCTAAGTCAAATTAATTTGACTAACATTGTTATTCATTATTTTCATTTTTTTATTATCAATCATGAATTTTTAGAAACTACATTAAAGTGTTTTCTATATACTTGTCAGTGTCTTGCACTTTAAGTTTCTCAAGAAGTAAATAACATGAGCATTCTGACTTTATTTTATTTTATTTCAATTTCATTTTAATTTATTGTTTTAATGCACAATTAGAACTTCACATTAATCATTTATTTAATTATTAATTGAATAATTAGTTACTTTGTCACTATATAAGCTGGTGCAGTGAACTGTTTTATGTACTCTGATGAAACCCGCAGGTAATCGAGCGGGTGAAAGCGCTTAGTATTTGTGGAATTTATATTATTTGTTTCATTGTCTTGGTGTGAGCAATAAACTCTTTTGGATGTCCAGGATATCGCCTTGTGTTATTGATATCAACGTTGGTTCCAATTTTCACTTTAACTTGTCCAAGTACCTTATCAAATTCATATAAGGAAATCTCATTTTCCAATTCTTTCTTTTTTTGTTCTGTTAATTTTCTAACATGCCATTCTTTTTGTACCTTCTTTCTACCTTGAAATATTTTCTTTACATAATTTATTACAATATTCATAATTTGTTTCTGAGCCATTCTTACCTCTTCTTTATCATCTTTAATTTCTCTCGTTATACTAGCATTCTCTTTAACTGTGCTACTCAAATAAGCTGATGCCTCTTCTCTTTTACCTTGTAAGTAATATCTTTGCTTAAATAACAATTCTTTAATGCGCACTTGATTTTTTTCATAAATTCTCCATTCTATCACAAAATATTCAGTATTTTCCATATCCTTTAAACCAGCTATGCACATTGTTGTATAAATTGTTTTACCACTTTTCTTACATCTGACTGCCATTCTAAAACATTTTTTATATTTTTCTTTAAAAGCTAGACATCACTCATAACAGTTTTTATAACATACTCTAGTAGAAATGTGATCTTTCCATAATTGCATACTTCTTTTCATTTCATTTTATCCCAGAATTTCTTATTTATTCTTTTTATTCCTTTTCCCAATCTGATATATTATTTTCCTGTATTTCTACTCATATGGCTGAGTGATCCAAAAAGCCTGTTACAAGTGTCTCTCCCTCAAATATATTTAAATCTTGTGATACAATAAAATAATCTATTTCAGTCTTATATACACCTCAACAATATAGCCATAAATTATTATTCCAAATATACTGGGTCGCAAACACTCTCCCTCAAGAAACCATATTATTAGGCGACTTCAACATTGATTGGAACATATGCAAACAAATGAATCCATCTACCCATATTAACCTCCATGGATTCCATCAAACCATTAATTCAACAACTAGAACAAATAAAACCAATAACAAAGAAACCATACTAGACTGGATCCTAACAAATACCCCCCCAACAAAAATACACTACAGGAACCCTCCCAGATGACCTTAGTGACCACTCACTAACATACATTATCAGGCACAAAACACACCTAAAACCACCCCTTATCCGATTATCTCGCAGCAAAAACACTTTGACCCCATCAGTTTCAACATGAACTTAGCCTAGTCAACTGGTCACCTCTACAAACCTTGCCATTAGACGACGCAGTTAACCACTTCAACAATACCTTCCTTACCATTCTTGATCATCATGCCCCCATGCTCTATACGATGAAATTCAGGACAGCACAATGGCTTACAAGTAACACTAAACAACTTATAATAAGTAAGAACAGCCTGGACTAAATGGCTAACCACTAATTAAAGACTCACTAAAACTGACCACCTCAATTACAAACAAAAAAGAACTTGACTAAAATAGCTATCATACAAGATAAAAAAAAACTTTTACACCCAATTACAGAGTTCCTCCCAACAACAACCACAAAAATTCTGGAATTTATTAACAAACTACTTCCCCGAAAGTGGAAATTCCCAGTCCACTAGGCTCCCACCCTGACTCTCCCATACTGCAAATGCTTTCAATAACTTCTTTACTTCTACAATACTTAATCTAGCCAACCAATAAAGCCCTGACCCTGCTCTACTAGGTAACCAGAACTGCACCCCACCACCATTTCATCTTAAACCCATACCCACCTCCTATATTCTTAACCTACTTCAAAAACTTAAACCTTCTACACCCTCAGCCGACAAAATCCCAGCAGAATATCTCCAACTAGGAGCTAAAGCTATTGCCTACCCAATCTCTATACTAATTAACAGAACCATAAAAGAAAGTACTATACCTTCACTCTGGAAAATCTCCCACATCATCCCACTCTTTAAAGGGGTGATTCTTTTGAATACTCTAACTATCGCGCCTAGCTGCTATCTCCTATAGCAAAAATAATGGAGAAATGCATCCATAAACAGCTACTTAATCACCTCCTATACAATAATCTCCTAGCAAACTGCCAACATGGATTTCGTCCCTACCATAGCACCACCACAGCCTTACTAACCTTTATTGACTCCATTAATAATAACCGAAACAACAATCTTCTTTTATCAGCCTTCTTTGTAGATCTGTCAAAAGCTTTTGACATGGTGAATCACCAACTACTCCTTCATCGCTAAAATCTCTTTCTTTGATAGCACTGCTCTAAACTGGTTTACTTCTTATCTTCAAAATAGGAAACAAGCAGTGCTATGGAACAACAGTCTCTCGAGCTTCTTCCTACCTCTCTAGGTGTCCCTCAGGGCTCCATCCTAGGTCCTCTTTTATTTTCCATCTTTATTAACGACCTACACCTTGCCACACCTCTAATTACTTGTATTCAATACGCTGATGATACCACCATCATTTGTTCTGCCTCCAACCAAAATGACTTACATGACCTCACCCAAAAAACTTTTACTACCATAGAGCAATGGTTCTCTAATCACTGTCTTCTTCTAAACCCTAAGAAAACTAAACTTCTCCTCTTCATACCTACACACCAATCCCCCTCTATTAACTTCTTTCTTACTTCAAACAATGGCACCCTTATCTCCCCTGACCAAACAACCAAACTCTTAGGCATAACTATTGACAACCAACTTAAATTTGACTTTCATATTAACTCAACCATAAAAGCAACTAATAGAAAATTAGGTTCTCTTTACAGAATCAAATCATTCTTAATGCCAGAAGCTAGAACTACCATAGCCAGAACACATCTTATCTCTACACTACTATATGCTTCCGCTATATATATATACTAACCTTTCCAAATATAACATCAATAAGCTTACATCAACCTACAATAACATTGCCAGATTTGCCACTGCCTCCCCATATACATCACTGCAGAAATCTCCACCTCCTAGGATGGCTAGAGCTACCCCACCTGATTCAATACTATCAACTCTCTATAGCCCATAAAGCCCTTCACCACCCTGATTATACACCTATGCTCTCCACCCTTATTAAGCCTTACAACAACCTAAAAAACCTTCGCTCGTCTAGTAAAATACTGATTCAAACCTCTCTATCTAAGAACACTGCAGGTAACTCCATATTTTCCAACTCAGTTGGTAAAATATGGAATCAACTTCCTCCTGACCTGACAACCCAAACCTCCATCTCACTGTTTAAAACTAAACTAAAACACTGCCTTTCCAACCACTGGCTATGCTCATGCAACTACCCAACCTGATCTTTCTGCTCCTCACTACTCTTGCATGCATCTTTCTTTCTCCCAGCTCTAAGCTATTCTACTAAGAATTGCTCTCTCTAATCTTGTAACTATACCCTCCTCCATATTCTACTGCTTACTTTTAAACATCCTAGTGTATCCTGTCTTATTCTACCCTTTCCAATACTCAAGTAAAAGCTCTACCTCCTATTATCTTTATGTACTTTCCTCATATTGTCATTAAAATGCCCAAAGTATGTTCTGTGCTTGAAAATTTTTTACTGTGTACATATTTTTCATGCTTTAATTTTTGAATTGTGTATTTACTTTTCTTCTCATGCGTGTAATACCTTATGTATTTTGTAAAGACTGTTTGATTATCATGCTGTTAGATAGCGGAGCTTTTCTCCTCGGACCTCCACTGAAAATGGACATGTATCCAGTTGGACTAGCCCGGTTAACAAATGTAAAATAAAATAAAATAAATAAATAAATAAATCTTTAAATTGCCACATTTTATAAATTTTCTTAACGTCATTTCCTCTCTTCTTTTTTCATCTCAAATCACAAATAAACTCTCCCGTTAATATTATATTCATATTACTAACTATATAATCCAGAATTTTATTAATTAAATTTCCCCACTTCTTTACTTGTAACATAGGCATATGATGCTATAATTCTATATACCTAATTATGCCATCTGAGCTCTACAATAGTTAATCTTCCCATCATTACCAATGTTATATTCAATATTTTCACTTACTCCCTACAAAGTACAAATATACCTGATCAGAGTTCCTTTCCCAGCTTCTATATTGTATCTCCTCCCCAAAGTTTATTTGTTAGTGATCTCTATTCTTGTGTCAAAAATCTTACATCTTTCAGTATTATTATTATGTCAACATCACACTTACTACACCAATTTAGGATGCCTATTTTTCTACTTATATTTTAATACTATTTACATTTACTGAAAGAACTCTAAAACTGTCATTATGTCAGTGTTGTAGCTTACTAAAAATTATGCAGATTTGAAGTATTTATCTCATTTGCATTATCCATTTCTTTTTACTCTTTTACACTTATGCCTTTAAACTTTTTCTGTCTGTTACTCTTGCCAGTAATTTTTTTATCTTTCACTATTTTCCAGTTTATATTTTCCTCATCACTTATTTCATAATCTTCTTCTATAAAATCTTCTGTTTCATTTTTCTCTTTATCCTTATCTTTATTTTTACCCTGATCTTGCTTCCCTGCTTCATCTTTATCTTTTATTGGGACTATTTATTCTACCTGTCCTCACTTTTGTTTTCTTCTTTATCCTTTTTATTTATATTACAATCTATCCATAAATGCCCATGTTTGTTACATTTATACCATTTCAATTCACACTTTTGTTGCATCATGACCTGTTTCCCCACCAACATATAATTTCTTCTTTGCACAGTTACTTATCATTAAAACATGTTTTGGTTGTCCCCGATATTTTACAACAAACTTGTTACCTTCTACATTTATCATACTAGGGATATGAACAATTTTTTCTTTCTCCCTTTTCAGTACAATATGACAGTTCCTATACACCAGTCCATAATCGTCTGTTATCACACACTTTGCTAATGTCCATAACTTTTTTAACAAGTTTGCTTAGATAGCTCTTTAAAGTCTCTTTTTCAACTTCAGTTTGAAATTGAACATGTATTTAATTTTTTGTTTCTCTGTGAAATGCTCTAACCACATATGAGTTCCATGGATTACACTCTTTATATACTATAAAACTTATCATAACAGTTCTTTTTTCTCTTCTAAATCTAATTCCTTTTCATTAATTCTCTTTATTCCTTTTCCTATTCTTATATGTCTTCATTTTCCTGCATTTTAACCCATATACCCATATGATTTGAAAATCTAGCATGCGTAGCTCCTTTTTTAATGTTCAAACTATCAGATATTAAAAAATAATCAATTTCTGTCATAATTTTATTCCTTTTGTAGGTCCAGTGGTTATTCTCCCATACACTTAACTTTCCACTACTCATAATTTCTTTAATCATTTTAACATCACAATTGCTCTTATTTTTTTCTTTAATTACAATTAAAATCACACACCACTATAATTTCCATATTTACACAAACATATTCAAGAATATTTTTAAACATAATTTTTCTCTCTTTTTGTTACATATAGTATACATATAAAGCTGTAATTCTATACACATATTTTTTTCCTTCTCAAGTCTATTACCATAATTTGTCCTAGTTCCACTATGGTTATGTCTAATATTTTAATGCTTTCTTGACATAATATACATATGCCCGAGCATGTTTCTTTTCCCATGTTTCAAATTACCGCACCATTCCAAAGTTTTTCAGTCTGTGTACTTTCCTCCTCTCTTAATAATCTGATATATTCTAAAATAATATGTGCTTCTAGTGCAGCACACCATTGTAATATACCTATTCTCCTCTTCATATTGTTAACTTTTAATGCTAATGTTTTCAGCTTTTAAGAGCAGTTAGTATAATAACATTTGTATCCCTTTCCTTTCTTATTTTCTCTAAGCATTATATTTTTGAATTTTCTTTTCTTTCCTTTAACTCCTTTCCCTATCAAATTATTTTTATTTCTTACTGTACACCAGTCAACTTCTTCCTCTCGTGACTCTTCTGTTTTTTTTTCCTTGTTACTTTATGTACAACCTCTTTATCATGCTCATCTTTTTGTACATTTCTTGTATAACACATCCTTCTATCTCTTTCCCCTGTATAACTTCATTTTCATTTTCTTGCACAGTCATTTTAAATTCTAGCCAAGAATGATCAATATTGCCACATTTTTTTTGCACTTTGAATCACATTTTTTGCATTTTCGCCCTGTTTTACCACAAAAAATAATATTTTTATCACATTAATTGATTAAATTATATTTTTTCCACAAAAATAACAAGTCTTTGGTTGATACCTGTATTTCATAAAACCCCTATTACCATGACCATTAATAATATTAGGTACATGCATAACATTATCATTTTCCATTTTCAGTATTACACATTCCCATCCTCCAGTCCATAGTCCTCTTTCATCATATATTTTTGTAGTGTCCATTACTTCTTTACATATAGCTAACAAATGTTCTTTCAGTTCTTTTACTTCAACTTCAGTTCTAAACTGGATCAGTATTCTTTATTTTTGTCTCTAAAAAGCTTGCGCCACATATTCTGACCATGGATAAATAATTTTCTTTTGTTCATATGTATCCAAAATATTTTCCATGGTCTGCCCAGTCTCACATATCAAGTCACAAATGATCTCTATTAATTAAAATAAATGCTTCTACCTCTTTTGCTTTGACACTCAGAGGTGCTATGACAGAGTCCCAAACATCATACCTGTCCACACTTTCTTCTTTTTTACTGTTCACACGTACTGTATGATTTTTTTAATTTCTTTTTTCTTCTTTGTTCCTTCTCCAACAGTTTGTGCATAATGTTTGTCTCTGGAAGTTTTTCTGGCACAGTCTCTCCTCCTTTTTCTTCTTCTATTTTTCCATGATGTCACTCCATGAAATTGCTGCTACATTTTCTGGCTCACTTTGGTTTACCATTTCTTCCAAATAATCATACTGCAACCCCCTTCCCAAGTAGAGGGTTGTATTTATGCATTTTTCAGAGGTAACTGTCTCTCCTTCAATCTCCTCTGAAAGTTTTCCTCTGAATCCATCTCTGTTTCTGGTACAATCTCTTTTCCTCCAATGTCACTGTTTATTCTGCACTCATATCATCCAAAATAAATTCTGGTAGTGATTTTACCATTTCAACTACATTTTCAGCAACTTTCACAGCAGTTTTAGCAAAAGCTGAATCAGCCATATTTTCTCCCTGTTCCTCCTTGCTGCCTCCATGTCTGGACAGGAAACAGGAAGTCAGGATGTGTTACACACAAATTCTTCCCTAACTACCAAGATTAGTGGAAGTGCCCTGATGCCCTGGCCAAATTTCTCGTAGGAGTACAAATACCACCTTGGGTCTGCCCTGAAAAGAGGCTGCTAGTCTAGTGAGATTAACCTGATCAATAATTTCCTTTGCTGTGAGTGAAGAAGTTATCAATGATGTAAGCAGATTGGAAGCATTCACATTATTACTGAAAGACTTGGAGAATTATCTAGTTAAACTGATAAGAATTCAGTGGCGGTGCCTACGTCTAGAGGCATGTTTGCACCATAGGATGATTCTGAGAGGCCTTAGGGTGCTATGTATGCCGACACATGGTGATACATATCCAGAACTGTTAAGGAAGTGGTAAGTTCTGAATCTCAAAGTCAGCTTTGACTACATACATTTGTTGGTTGAATTCTTTCTGCCTATAGAGAAGGATTTAATTTCTAAGATAGAAGGTCTACAGAAAGACTTCCAGCAAAGGTTCAACTCAGAATCTTACCAATGTAAAATAGACAGTGTTTTAATTAGCATTTCTGCCTATGATGATAGAATGCAGCAACAAAAAAGAAAGAGATTACAAAGGGACTTTTTAGACTTGTAAAAATGGCCATAATTTTGTTTGGACATGGACATCTAGATCCAGTACTTTAGCTGCTATGGAAGCTAGTAAAATAGACTCTGCATCTACGGTCAAGGATGATGATGTAATGGGAACCCCAACTATAATACAACAAGAGGTGCCTGGCAGTGGTGGCTGGTGACTTCAAATCAAAAGAGGGCTGCAGAAGACAGCTGAATGGGTGAAGCCAACAGGAAGGGGTGTGGTCAACTAAAAAGGGGGTGGGGATATGCTATAAAACGCAGAAACTAGGACTTTAAATACGCTGCACTGGGTGCAACTGCCAAACCATCATTATGAGAGTCCAATCATGACAAAATTAATTGTAAAAGAAAAAAATATTTTAATGCATTGGCTACATGACAGCTTACTTAATATCTAGATGGAAACAAAAAGGTTTTGAGGCATGCCAGTCAAAATCAGCTATAAAAAAAAACAAGCAGCACTCAACTCAAACCACTTCTCCTTGCACTGCAGTTCTAATTATAATTTATATTCAACTTTATAAAAGTACCAAGTAACATGCTGAAAGTAGCAATCTCTGTGATACCTCCACTTGTAAAAATGTTTCTTATCCAAAAAAAAACTGCTGCCTGACAACAACTACCAACTTGTTTCATGTGTAAAAAATGAACATCAAACAAGAAACAAGCTCAAGATAAATTGTTTAAAGGGTTACTGCACAGGTTATGGACCACACATTATAGATTGACCTTCTGTTTAGTTTACAGGTAAAGCCTGCAAAGATGACTGCAATCTCCAACAAATGTAATGAGCTTCTGAAAATACTGTAATCCTGTCCTTTATTCCAAATAATGTCATATGCATTTCAATACCTAAGGCTTACATGCTATCTAGTTATATAGCTATTCTCTGCATGGCAACAACAGGCTTTCAGTGTTGGTAATTCTTTAACAGTATGCTTATTAAAGTTTACTTGTATCTTACAGTCTCAGATAAGCGTACCTGATGGTCATTAAAGCATTGCTACTTAAACACAAAGCAAAAGGCTCTGCAACGACATGCATTTTCTGAATAAGAAGAAGTATAAATCAACAGTATAAAAATATGACAGAAACCAGAACATTCTGCAAAATCAAGGACAGATGAAAAGCCACTGTAGTACTTGTGTCTACCTTGGATGGGGGGAATACTCTGCACACTTACACTGCATATCTGCTCCGGAGTCACTATGTGGGGGAGTGGGGTGCAACAAGTATGTCACAATTTGAAATGGCTCTGGCTGACTGTGATGGCCCTGACACATTTGTCATACTCTCAACCTCAGAGCAAGAAATCTGGATAAAGCCATAAATAAAAGTAGGACAAAGGCCCAAAAATAAGGACACATTTTAAATATTGCTCTTACAAACTTAGAAAGTTAATAAAGTAGTAGGTCTTACATTAGTATGAAATCAGAAACTCAAACATTTGTCATCATTTTCTAACTTCAATCTATAATGAAAATCTGGATACTCTGCAAATATCTGTACACACACACACACACACACACACACACACACACACACACACACACACACACGTCTGTCTAGTCCTTAACATCTTTCTTTCCATTTATATAAACAACTTGTCCTGTTAAAATGTATTAACACATTTTTGCATTTTATTTGAGTACATTGCATACAATTAATATATCCAAATCCATGTGCTAAATAATTATAAGTACTTTCTTTTTCTACATAGAACCTTTAGTGGACTTAACACTTAACGTCAAATCTGCTTGTAATATATGCACCAGTAACCATCTTCATGTCATACAAGTAAACACACGGACAGGTTTATTATCATAATTTCCCTTTTGTTCTGTTATAATTATTTTTTTGAGTGTCCTGCCGAGTCTTTCATTCACAGGACTAGGGAAAGGAAGTGGAAGACATGGGGGTTGTAATATGCTGTCGGATCATTACAGAAAACAGCCATATTGAAGGAAAGAAGGAGTCTACAATGGTACAGAGAATGTACTCCCCTAAAACAGCCACCAATTTAATGTAAAAAATAAATGCAATGTAAAGCACCAGTAAGTGATTACTTTTTCTATATGCAGAACTTCAGATGAAATGGGATTATTAGATGTGTGGGGTAAAGTACTAACGTAAAAAAGCACGAGTTTTTATATAGAGCACATACTGAAAAAGGAATAACCATTTACAACAGACTGTGAGGTGACGTATAAAATCAGTCTGTTGTAAATGGTTATTCCTTTTTCAGTACGTACTCTATATAATGCATGCTTTTTCACTATAAGCTTGAAAACCTCCAGAATGATGGTGCAGCGAGCATCAGATAGAAGTGCTACAAGTCTGAAACAGGATTTACTATGAGTTCTTGAGTCATCTGAGCTTTCCTGGCAACAATTTCACCAAAGCAGACAGACCAAATACAGCATATCCAGTTCATTATAAAAAGCAATTTTATATGAATCACCCCTGCCATAGCTCTCAACCAATCAGGGACAAATTTCAACAGAATCAGGGACAAATCCAGAAGAAGTCAGGGACAACCAGGGACACTTTTATTAACTTATTAAGTGAACAAATCCATGAAACAAATGACTACAGCTGCTGAGGTTCTAGTTGCAGCTAATTACTTTATCAAGTTGTCAAGTCATTTATTAAGTCATTGTGCTAACACCTACAGCTCAGCATTTCTAAATCCTTCTAATCAGCCACTAACTGTAGTTCTTGCTCCTTCACCCCCACTTCTAAATATTCAGCTAATTATTAATCCAAACCAAAGCCATGAAGTTTTAATGCCCACTACAACAATGCAGTGCAGACTATGTGCATTTATTTTGCTGCTGCTAAGTTAAATTATGAGTCATCATGTACCAGGCAGATTTCTACTGCTTGTTGAACTTGACTTCCTCTCTTGCACATTATAAAATTGTTACAGGCTTACAGCTAATAACATTGGCATAGTATCAGTCACACCCACAACCACAAACATACACATGCACACATGCACACACACCTTCTGTCAGGTTGCACAGCCCCCTGCTCTGTTAGAAGTCATCATTCTGGAATACCAGCTTTAGCCATTAGAATAATTTCTTTCCATTCAATGCCTGCTAACTGCAACTAAAATAGCCTTAAATTGTGGAATATATTCCATTATAATAAACATTATACTCTGAAAATGAGCTTCACAGACACAATGAACAGTAAAGTTGTATTAATGTCTTCGGGTTAGGCTAGGGCTACTGCTACCTTGTCCTGACTCTTTTGGGACAGTCCTCTCAATTCTTGCATTAACAAAGTACTCTTGTATTTGAGAGAAAAAGGGGATCTGTCTTGACAGCTCAGTAGTTCATTTTCACCTTTCTGCTGTCATTGCCTCAGCACCTGAAAAGGCATTAAATCCTAATGGTGGTAGCCATTAAATACAATTAATTCATTAATACATTTTCCTTGGCGTAAGATGACTAGTCATGGAAGGAAATCACCGCACAGTTGTAAACCAAATCCTTGTAAATGTACATACGGCAGACATGTATACAAGTGCATTCAGAGGCAAATTAACTCATTAAACAGAAGTGTTTCCAGTTATCTTTCATGGTAGGAACATGGGAGAAAAATAAACATAAATCTGTACCAGTTAACTATCTACAGGCTACTTCCCTTATAACCTTAGTGTTAGCAGTGCACTTATATGTAAAATTAAAATAGCACATTGTCCTTCTACTTAAAAAAAAATGCAACTACATTCTGGAAAGGAAAGCTCAGCTTACTCACTGTCACTGTCTGCAATTCAGTAATTAGCCTCAGGAGGATGACCTATTTCCGTAATGCAATGACATCAATTCAATTCCAAATGAAATCAAATTTCCAAACAAAAATACTGCTCAGTCACTTAACTGGCTGCTACTCTGTTTCTCACTCTTTTCCCAGCACATAAAGCCCGGGAATAGAGCGAGAACCAATCAGCAGCCAGTCAGCCCACCACGTCATGTACGTGCCTGCGGACGTGGCAGTCCGAACCCCTTCTAATTCTATGCAATTACAAAACCGCATAGACTTCTGGGCATCACACTGAAGCCTTTTCTCCATAATCCAGACTGCTTTTACAGCAGTCTAGATTCATTTACAGAAAATTATTTTTTTTTTTTAACGAAACCCCGGAACTCAGCGAGCATGCGCAGTTTGAGTTCCGGGACATCAGTGTCAGCGAGCCAGTCGGACTCGCAGCTAAAGCAGCTAGCCAGCTTAGAAAAAATTAATTATATTAATATACAACACTTTTTTTTCTTTTTCTTGCTGGGAGGGCTGCAGTCCGATGGGACGAGCCACCCCTGGTGCCTGGTAAGAATAAATCGTCTGTCTCTGCACATCTACAGGCTGCTAAAAGCAATCTAAATGTAGAAGAAGGTGCTAGGAGAAAAACTAAAATGAATAGTACAGTGGCTTCTCCCTTGGTTTTTCAGGAGCTAGCTGTTTTGATGAAACTCCCGCAGCCGTCAAGAAGTGGGTGGTCACCAAACAAAGGGCAGATGAGATGCAAGATGTCAATGAATTTGAGTTTGTTAATGAATTCGAATCAGAAAGTTTAGTTGTCAACTTATCTTCTGCTACATTGACTAAACAACAAATATCATTACTGAACAGAGGACTGTCTTTTATTCCTGTGAGGATTCACAGGTTAGTGACACAATATTAAGTAAATAACAAAGAATAACCACGAAACTGGAACCACACCAACATATTTTAATTTAGCGCTTTCATCTTGGCAGTGCAGAAGACTTCATCAGAATAAAACATAATTTGAACAGCCACCTTATATACCATTCAAAAACACCTGACTGGACAACTACAAACTTTCATTCCACATTTAAAGATATAGTACAGTAAAACCCTACATGAAATTATCTATAAAAGAAGTTAAATGTATAAAAAACATGGTGGAAAGGGAAGGGACAACTAATTCAGAGGGTAAGATGATTAAGTGTGGATCCTATACTCAATGTCAACACATTTTAGAACGTAACCCAGTTAATGTCCATAATTATGGGTCCATAAAACTTAAAAAGAAATATAGTTGCAAATCACAGGGTGTGGTATATTTAGCATCTTGCCAACAATGCCCTGCATATTATGTGGGAAAAACTCTCAAACAGTTCCGTACTAGGATTTATCAACATGTTTATAGTATTAAAAAGGTGGACAGGAACAATGCTCTGGCAAAATGTGATTATTTTTCCACAACATACTTTCAAATTCGTGGTGATTGACCATGTAGATTTGGGACAGAGAGGGGGGCGGTCATATAATGAATTTTTGGAGTTCAGGGAACTGCAATGGCAGCTTAAACTAAATGAAGTTACCCCTCCTGGACTGAATGACCAATGTTCCATTCAGAGTGTGTTAAAACTAAAAGCCAGTTCTGAATATTAAATCATTGCAATTTCTTATGTGGTAACATACTGCACATTTAAAAAAAAAAAATTCTTTTTGAATACAGTCCTTCATTTTTAGCATGGAATTTTGTACAAAACCATACATAAAAGCAACATTTTTATATTTGTTCATATGTTTTGCATTTTTAACTTCTTGTATAGATAATTTCATGTTGGGTTTTACTCTACTATATCTTTAAATGTGGAATGAAAGTTTGTAGTTGCCCAATCAGGTGTTTTTGAAGGGTATATAAGGTGTCTGTTCAAATTATGTTTTATTCTGATGAAGTCTTTGGCATTGTCAAGATGAAAGCACTAAATTAAAATATGTTGGTGTGGTTCCAGTTTTGTGGTTATTTTTTTGTTATTTACTGGCTGGTGTGTTTCATTTAGATACAATATTAAGTCTTAAGCTTTTTTGCTGGGAGAGTCATGCTGAAAATGATTTATCCACCAACGGTTTCTAATGAGGCACCGATTTTTAGAAAACTGAGTACCCTTTATTCCACAGTTACATCCCTTAGTACAGTAGAAGCTTTTTTAAAAGTTTGTGAGAAGAACATTTTCAATTATCTAAATAAAAGACATTCACAAACGTTCTATAATCTTTATAAGATGCGTGGTTAGCATTGGAAGAGTTACAGGGTAATCCAGACATTTTTATTTGCCCTGCAGATAAAAGGGGCATGATTATTATTTCAGACAGGATCATAGAATCATAGGATCATAGGGAGTTACTTGGATAATGGCCCTAGAGCACTTACAAGCCTAGCCAAGTTCTACCCTTATTTCCACGATCAGCACCTATTGCCCCTGTCCAAGAGAGACACAAGTGTAACCCCTGGGGTTAATTTATGGTTACTTATCCCATCATCCAGATTGTGCTTGAAGAGGGCCAATGATGTGCCCTGTTTGACATGAAGTGGGAGTCTGTTCCAAAGGTGTGGTAACCTCTGGGAGACAAATCTGTCCCTCCAGTAGGTTCTATTAATGCCACATTGCAGGTTAAGATCTTTAGAGTGAGTAACCCGTGTACCATTCGAGTTGAGGATATGCAGCATTTCCAATAAAGCAGGGTAAGAGCTTGCCTTATATGCAAGGCAGAGCTTGCTCTGAGTAGTGTGTATGAAACAGAATAAAGTAGCAGTGATTCCAGACAATCCACACAGGACAGATGCTGAAGACCTTGAATTTTCCTTGTGAGGAACCTCTGTGGTCTCTCCAATTGCTGCAGGTGCATGGAAAGGTACATACCAAAAGGGGAGTTGTACTCAATTATTGGCCTGACGAGGGAAGAGTACAGGGAAGTTATAACTTCTTTTTTTCTGGAGGCAGTGCCCTTACTTATGAGATGAGCAACATAGAATGCCCTTCTTACTACTGTGGAGACATAGTAATCAAAGGTAAGGTTACCGTCAACCTTTGTTCCCAGGTCTCTCACCACTGAGTGCATACTTAGGGTGTTGCTATTGATGTGGTAGTTAGCAGGAACATCACTCTTACCAAAAGGGATAATAATATATTTTTTGCACTGAGTTTAAGGCCATGACTTTGGCAACAATAATTTGTTTGTGTAAGACATCATTTGGAGATTCTATGACTGCTCCCAGTCTGCATTCATCAGCAGACTTTGTCAGCCACAGACCTTTAGTTTTTGCTTGCATTTTGTAGAAACAGATTCCAAACAGTAGACATCCCAAGACTGATTCCTATGGAACTGGTTACAAGTCTGCTGTTGGAGGTAGATTCCCCTATTTCGGCTATGTGTGTTCTATCACTGAACTAGTTAACAACCCATCTAACAATAAGGATTGATACCTAGCTGGGTGAGTTTGTCAATGATGCCCGAGTGGGGGATAGTGTTAAAAGCCTTGGTTAAGTCTAAGATTTCCCCTCACCCAGGCCCTTGGTGACTGTCTCAAAGAAGTCCACCACATTTAACAGGCATGATCTCCCTTTGACAAATCCAGATTGAGAAGGGTCAAGTGTTTGGAGATTGTCTATGTCTTTGTTGATAAGGTCCATGATGATTCACTCCATGGCCTCACAGATAAGGCTAGTCAGGCTAATAGGTCTATAGTTCCTGGGCTCAGTACAAGCACCACCTTTGTGCAAGGGAATGAGTGGCCGTTTTCCATTCAGTTGGGATAAAGCTGGTGCTTAGACTATCATTGAAAAGAATACCAATGGTGTTGCAATTCTTGTTGGATCCCATGTTGGATGCAGCTTAGGATGTTATCAGGTCCCATAGATGCTGTATTTTTGGCCTTAGGAAGGCATTTATGACCTGCTGTTTAGAGATATGAGGTAGGGGACAGGTGGTAGGGATGTCATGAGGAACATGTGGCAGGGAGAGGGTGGTGAAGTTTTCACAGAACCTGTCAGCCAACCAGGGCCGGTGTTAGCATTTTGGGGGCCCCCAGCAAGTTTCAAGTTCGGGGCCCTACCCTGGAGAATATAAAGTGTGACCACATTGCTGTCACACCCCCTTCCCTGGCAAGCTCATCCAGCACCATTTAAAGATCACTATAGGGGTGGTCATTAAAGGCCTTTAAGTGTTTATGCCCACTTAATTCCCATGATCACCTTCTTTTCCCTTTACCATAGTTAAAATCCTTACTTTTTCCTTACCCTTGTCCCAAGGTTACCCTAAGTGTTGTTCTACTCCATCTATGGTACCAAGCTTATCAGTCATTATGCTTTAAACCCATCGCTGGAATATACCCTGCTATATGAGTAGGGAAGTGCCAATGTGGTTCAGTAAACTTGTTTCATTTCATCATCAGCATCAACCCCCTTTTTCACATTTTCTACATGGGGTCGGGGTGTCATGTTAACTGTTGCCATTTCTCTCGATTCAATGTCATGCTCCTTACTCTCTTCGACACTCATGCCAGACTGTCACAGATCTTCAATCACACAATCCATCCACCTCTTTGCTGGATGCCCTCGTTTCCTCTTAACTACTTCCTGTCTGTCCCAAATCTATATCACCACACTGTCTTCTGCTTTTCTGCACATGTGCCCGTACCACAGTAATCTGTTCTCTTTGATAGTTTCTGGAATAGGAGCTATTTTGGCTTCTGATCTTATGTTCACATTTCTTAGTCTGTCCCACAGTGTGCATCCTACCACACTTCTTTTTAGGGTGCTAGAGCCCTGAATAATTCCTTGAACTGTTGTACTTTATCTCCAATCAACTTCCAGGTCTTCAGCCTGGTCTCTGTTGACCTTAGAGCCTTCTCTGACCACTGCTTTCAGCTGATTGTATCAACCAGTGGTTTATGCTGTGGGCTGACTGTTTCACTGGGAATGACTTTGCAATCACTGATTCTACCCAGTGCCGCCTTCTTATTAGGAGACATCTACCTGAGTTGCATGTTGGCCACTCTTGTATATGATCTTGTGACTGTCCCTCTTTCTGAACCATGTGTTGGCTACTATCAAGCTATTTTCCAGACAGAAGTCTAGAATGGCCTCTACTTCGTTATTCCTGTTGCCCCACCCATGTGGACCCAGGCAGTCCTCATATTCTGTTTGGTCTGTCCCCATATGTGCATTCAAGTCACCCATTCTCATCATCAATTCATGCTGGACTGCTTTATCTAGTAGGCCGTGAACCACTTGAGATTGTTTTTCAAACTGAAATGCTTGATCAGAGATGCCCTTTGGCTTCAATAAGCAGGTTTGTTTCTAACTAATTTATAAAGCAGTAAACTGTGATTCTTCCTCAGCTATATTTTACTTTTATTAAAAGTAGAATTAATTTAATTTATAGCTGCTTATTTTAAATTACTCTGTAAACTTAATCAGTAAAGAAACATTTTCTGTTACAGCTGCATACTGTTTAGATAAAATAATATTTTGAGTCATTTAAGTATGAAAAATCTTAAAGTCTTTCCCCAAATTTATTATACTGCATCCTAAGTGCTGCTCATATGTGTGTTTTCTTCCACCAGAATACAAACTATTCATATATTTGATGAATGCATTAAGAGCTTTTAATGTCACTGTCAAGTCCTACAATGCAGAAAGTGTCAGCACAACATTAATATTAATCTCCTACGTACAGGAAATGCAGTATTAGCACAGCTTTGACAGAAATCCTTCAGTGCACGCATTTACCTTTTGGGGATAAACTGCATCACTTTGGACAATATGCAAATAAA
>NC_056739.1:1796983467-1797015967 GCF_019279795.1 Protopterus annectens
TAGGCAGCAATCTACTTAACACCAAATGTGTGATAAGAGACCTTGGGACCCAGGTGGACAGTAGTCTCTCCTTTGATAGTCACATTGCCACAGTAGTCAGGAAGTCCTTCTACGTGGCACACCTCATCATAAAAGGGTTCTCATCCAGGAAATAAGAGGTCATTGTTCCTCTCTACTTGACACTCATTAGACCCATTATAGAGTACAACGCTCCTTTTGGAATGTACCTCACAAGACATCTGCAGTAGCTGGAAAGGCCACAGAAGTACCTCACAAAGAGGATTACTGGCCTCAAACAAATGCCCTACACTGACCGTCTCAAAAAACTCCAGCTTTACTCCGTAGCATATCACCTATTCCGAGGTGATCTCTGCCTAACATATAAAGCTATGTCAAACCCAGAGCTGTTGGACATGCTACACCTAAAGAAATCCCAATCCCTCCGAGCTACATGCTCTAGGGACCTAAACCTTGTCACCACAATAAACAGGACATGCTGGAGGGATAGATTCCTGTCCCAGAGACTTCCCATACTCTAGAACAGGCTACCCATTTATGTCAAGCAAAGTTCTTCATTAGCACACTTCAAGAAAAATCTTGATGAGTGGATGGGAAATAGGAAATATACCCCGGGGATCACTTCTGTGTCTCTGCTCGACAGTGGCACAGGAAAATAACTTTCTTGGTTGGCGTAAGCCAGGGGACCTTGTTGGCTAGGCTTACGTAGGCCCTTGGGCCAATAGCCGAGTACCTACCTATGAACTTATGAACCTATGAGTGTAGTTTCATGTTAGGACTCCTAGCAGTACAATCTTCAGGTTGTTTTTAGATGGAGTTTTTACATTGGGAATTTTGTCCTTGAAACACTGCCTAAAAAAGGCACTATGTGGGTGGCAAGAGCCTTAGCCAGTACCCGAAATCCCAGCGGTGACAGATGAAGACCATCTCTGGCAAAGCATTGAGGTCTGTCTATCATGTCATCCCAGCTGACAGATACTGGATCCCCTTAGAATGACACCAGAAACTAAGCCAATTATTGAAGTCAGTCATTTTCTGTTTGTATTGAGACATCATCATAGGTGAAGGAAAAATGCTGTTTAAGGCTAGGGACACACACCTGCCTGAGACACATAGCCCGAGAGCTTAGTCATGTCTCTCTTCATATAGTCCAGAGAGGTATGCCTCAAGTCGTTCACACCAACATGGACTATGACAGAGTCATAACAGCACCTGTTGTTGAGAGACTTGAGTGCATGAGTGATATGGTGGATCCTAGCACCTGACAGACAGCTGACCATGACCTTTTTCTTATCCAGACTGGTGAGAGGGACATCTGTGTGTCTCACGATGGAATCACCTACGACTAATATGTTTGGTTTTGTATTTTCCCTTAAGGGCTTGACAGGTGAGACACTGGTGTGTGAGCTATTATGTGTATTGTGTTCTGCAGAGGAAGTATTACGTGTAGTGTGCTAGTGTTTGTGTTTGGGAGGTCTCTGGAGTTTAGGTATGTTTCTGGTGAGGGCCTCCACATATGTAGGTATGTTATGTGTGATGTGGGTTTGGGTGGAATATGAGGTGAGGTGTGCATGTGACAACCTGCTCATTATCATATGCACTAACTGGCGTGTGAGACAGTATGGATTCAAGGTTCTTAATAAAGTTGCATCTCTCACATGTTGAGTTTGTGTGGACTAGTAGTAGACGGTTGTCGGTGAATATGAGGCAGTTGCTACACTGCCTCAAGATGCCCATGTCGACAAAGGTGGCTGGAGAAACTGTGGGAAATTATCCTTCCATAGTGTTAGGTAAATTTATATGGTCAAGAAAAGAAGTTGCACTTAGGAATAGCTAGTGGGTGAGAAGTGTGTTGGTACCTTTAAGGCTAGGCTTAGTGTTCCACCTGACTTTAGAGCAGGGCCATGGAAAAACTCTGGAGGACCACAAGCAAAGTGCTAAGGGAAAATTTAACAAGCAAAACATTTGCGTCTATAACCACCAGTGGTAACCACTGTTACATGGCAGTGCACAATGGTGCACTACAAGGAAAACAAGTACAAATGTTAGGCTTAAATAAAACAAGAAATAACCCTTTTAACTCAAACTAGCCAATAAGGACACTGTCTCTGAGCTCTAGACAGAGTCTAGATATGTCGGCGTATCTTAATAGTATGGAGGAGATACTTAACGAAAATCGAACCTATGTGAAGATTTATAGGAACCATATTAATAAGTTGATTAAGTGCATGCATGATACTTGTAAGATTTATTTATGGCTAGAATGATGACTTATGAATTGTATGATTTGTTTTCTTGTAAAAGATCTGCTGATTCCAATTATACATGGGCTACCAAACGTTCACAAGAGTTTGAATAATCCGTCAGTGTGCCCCATTGTATCAGGCTATGGCTGGATGACTGAGCCACCCTCTATATTTGTAGAGCAACAACTGAAACTGATTTTAGGAAAGACTCCTATGGTATTGAAGGACACTGAAGATTTTTTACAGACTTTTGTTGAATGTGTTAAAGAACTTGGTTGCGTTACTAACATGTACTTAGTTACACTGGATGTTGTTACGCTCTTTACCATTATTCACAGTGATTTTGGTGTTGATTCTATTAGAAGTTTCTTAAGAAATTATAGTAATTATAGTAATGAGCAAGTCATTTCATCTGTGTGTTTTTGGAATATATCCTTGAGAACAATGTCTTTACTTTTAATAATGCTTTTTTATTGGCAGAACTGGGTATTGCCATGGGAATTCCCTGTGTCAACAGTTATGCCAAACCTGCGATGGCTAACTGGGAAGCTGATAATGTTTTGAGCAACCATAGATATATGTCGCATATAAGGTTTTATAAACAATTTGTGGATGATGTTTTCTTACTGTGGGATGCAACAACAGAACCGTTGAGAGAATTTTTTGAATATCTAGAAGGCTGTAGTTCCTGCTTCAGATTTACTCTGAAATATTCAAGGCAAAGTACTGATTTTCTTGATGTTCGTGTATTTGTTGATAAGAATGGCACAATGAATACTTCTTTGTATAGGAAGGAATGCAGGAGAAATAACCTACTACATTGCTCTAGCATGCATCCGTCCCATGTATATAAGAATGGTTTAAAGAGCCAGTGTCTCAGAATGTATAGGTTGCACACCGTGGATGAAGACCTTTTAGCTACCACTGAACAACTGGATAAAGACTTGGTCAGTAGAGGCTATTGTTCTAATGAAGTACAACACTTTTCTTCTATGGCTGATGCACTTATATCAGGTGTGGCTAGACCACATTTTGTAAAGAGAACACAGGCATATGGCAAGAAGGAATCATATGACTTAAAGAGTAGAATGGTACTTACTTGTAGAAGTGGTATGGGGGCTGTATGTGATGCCATAAAAAGTACTTGGCTGATACTGATTTCTGAAGATAGAATCATGCATATTGTGGGTGATAAGCCCAGATTTGCATTTAGAAATAATTTCTCACTTAAGAGACAACTTTGCTACGGACCAAAGAAAGAATTAAGACATGTCTGTAGTAGAATTGGTACGTTTTCGTGCTGGAACTGTAAAACATGTGGTATGATTTATAAGTCTAATGTGTTTAAACATCCAATTTCTGGCTTTAGCTACAATTTTAGATCATATGCAGATTGTAAGACAAGGAATCTAGTATATTTTGTCAAATAGTTCATATACTTATTTCTTTGAGACTATTCTGTTAGGGTAATCTAAATACGTTTGATTCAAATTTGTATTAATATGTTTTGGAGTGAAACTTGGTTATGTTGCTTTCTAGTTTTGTTACCTATGTAATCCTTAATTGTTTTGTAGCTGACCAAAGAAGGAATTAAGACATGTCTCTAGTAAATGGAATTAAGACGTCTCTAGTAGAACTGGTATGTTTTCTTGCGGGAACTGTAGAACATGTGGTAGGATTAATAAATCTAATGTGTTTGTACATCCAATTTCTGGCATTAGCTACAATTTTAGATCATATGCAGATTGTAAGACAAGGCATCTAGTATATTTTGTGAATTGTAATCTATGTAATTGTTTTTATGCAGGCAAAATGAACAGATGTTTTAAAGAGTGTATATTACAACATTTGAGTGATATTAGAAATACTTATCTAATGCTTTGTACAAGCATATGTCAGAAAATGCTGCACATTCATTTGTATTCATGACTCTGTAGGTCGTTAAGCAAAATATTAGGGGTGGATATGAAGAATGCGACTGAAGTAGTTGGAATGAAGTGGATTGCCCCTCTGCAAGCTGACAAAGCTCCTGGCTTAAATGGGAATGTCCCTTTAAGACCAGCTTTGAAAGCTCGGAGATTACACCATTAAGCTTTATTGTCTCTGCTTTTTCATTTGCTGAATATCACTTTAAAATGGAATGTTCTTTTTTGTGTCTTAGATCCGATGAAACACTGTAGTGTGAAAGCACTAATTTCTTTTACATTTTTATTGTTGCTATATGTTTTATCACTATTAAAACTTTATGCTTTTAGCCGTGGTGGTTCGTTTGGTTATTATTTGTTGGATATTCTGGTACAGAAACCAACTTTTAGCTGCAAGCTATACTTTTTTATTCATAAAAAAAATCTTACCATTTTGTTATCGGCAAAAAATCAGCTATTAAACATTTGAGTTAGTGCATCTGAACTAACACCATCTAGTTTTGATACTCAGTCTAATCCATGTCCATGATGCATTGAGCAGTTCTCTGGACAACTGGGCTAAAAGGATCTTGGCACAGTCTCCTTGGGCTCATCCCTCCTGGTGGGTGAGTTGTTCACCAGGGACAAGATAAGCTGCTGGTGAGGGGATGGCATAATATCTAAGGTCTTTGCTCGCAGACACAAGGTACAAGGCTTGATTCTGACCACTGGTTATTGGCTAGGCATGTAACAGTCTGCAGACTTATAGTCTAGTATTTGGTAGAGAGTTGGTGTAATGGTTTAGGTGTTTGAGTCATAGACACAAGATACAGTGTTTGATTCTCACTTTTGGAAGGGAAACTGGCTAGGCTTTGAAAAATCTATTAAGGCATCTAGGCTAGTAATTAGCAATGAACCTATGATGCCAAACCTCTAGGTCCTCCTAGCAAATTACTGACACTCATCAAGGAAACACAAATGTTTACTGCTTCACAACCAGCCTAATAAAAACTACTTATCCAACTCCTGCCTATGTTTGTGCTCTACACCTGGCTAAACTAAAGATACCTAAATTATCCACTTCCTCTAACCTTTCTTTCACATTCATCCACCTGATATCCTCCTCCTCAACTCACCTCTACCCCCAAACATCTAGCTTTTCCTATGCATAAACATTGCAGCTAATTTCATGATAATATCACCTCAAAGACTTTCTTACACTGTTTTCTTCTAAAATACTTTGTATATTTAAACAACTTTCTTTTCTTAAATACATAGTATATTTAAACAACTGCAAATTATGTCATCTAAGAAATATTTTTAGATTTTGCCTGAAACTTGTACACTTTTTTAAAATCCTGTATGTAGTTATATGTGCAGCCTCATGCTGTCACTCTGTTCTTATAATCTCTACATATCTTAACTGAGGAGCTTTTCTTACCTGGCCCTCAGATGAAAATGGATAGCTTACCCAGTTGGACTTTCCTGGTAAGCAAATGTCAATAAATAAATACATTTAGTGGAGGAACTGTACTTGGCATAGCCATTGATTTGGACAGTGCCACATTTCCTTGTTAGTGATGGTCCACAGTAACTGGTTTGCATTTGTCATACTGGCAAATTTACCAAAATACAGCTGAAACTAATACAGGGAAAAAAAAATATCTAGTACACACTGCAGGATGGTCTCTCTCAAGTTATGAAAATTCTGATCAAAACTGATGGCTGCCTTTTAGGTGGTACAGTCTTAGAACTTTCTTAAGGAGACGTTTGCAATAAAGATACCTACTACAGTCCATTGGTATGGAACATTAATGCAATCTAAGACAACAGTCTTAAAACAGTGTAGTTTATTGCACAAAACATCAAAATGCAGATTATCCTCAAAACAAAAGTATTGTTGTTTAACAAAAATTCACAGCAAGTACCTTGAATACAGTCCTTACAGCTATAATACAATCTGCTTCAGTACTTTTTTTCTCTCTCTCCATCTCCCTTTACCTCTCTTATTATTTTTTGGAACTCTTGCAACAGGGCAGATATTTAACTTCCTCCTGGTGTCTTCTTCTGGGTCTTGGTTCACTCTCTTGTCTATCTTCTACAGCCTTAACTCTGGATTTAAAATCCCCATTTAAGAAGGCCTAATAACATGGACTTACATCAGGCCTCCTTTTATATAATATTAATTGTTTCATTAAGCAGATCTGTTATAACTCATACAACAAAAATTCTCCCTGCTCTTAAAACAACATTCCTATTTTAAAATGATAACAGCACGTCTTAGGCAATACAACAAAAGTTCCTCTCTCTTCTTAAAGAAACACATCCAATTTTTGCTATAGTTGTATTTACATGCTGTACACACAAAACACAGCACCACTTACAATATTTACATTAATTTAGACAAATTTGGTCTGAATATAGTTCTACAGTTATAGTTCTTGGATTCCCAAAGAAAACTGTTTGCTTTCTGTTACAGTCTTTTTTTTTTACTTTGTTTTCTAATTTGCAAACATCGATCAACTTGTATGTATAAAAAATGGTTGACATTTTAAATGATAATACACAAAAAGATTGAGCAAAACAAGTTAAACACTGATAACGCTGACAGCAAATAGCACCCAAACCAGGAAGATTGAAAAAGGATGCAGACGATGTGGCATTACAGGCAGACTCTGAGCAAGAACTTCAGGATAGGGGAATGGAATGCAAAACTGAAGGCACGTGGGATGAAACTAAGCACAGATAAGACAGTGGTAATGGCAGCAAATTGGGGAAATAAGAAAAAGCTGTGAAATGAGACAGAAGGAAAGATAGTGGAACAGGTAAACAGCTTCAAGTGTCTGGGAATGTTGGTTGAGGAGAACGGAAGTCTGAATGAAGAGGTCAGAGCTAGAATTAGAGGAGCTGCAGCCAACTGGCATGGAGTCTCAGGTGTAGTCTATGACAGAAGAATGCCAACGAAGCTGAAAAGTAAGGAGTAAAAAACAGTGGTGCTGACCAGTACTACTGTATGGTACAGAAACCTGGGCAGTAAAGGCAGAACAGATGAAGAAGCTAGAGATGATGGAAATGAAGTGCCTAAGAAGGGTGGTAGGATGCACACTGTGGGACAGATGAAGAAATGAGGACATAAGAGCAGAAGCCAAAGTAGCTCCAGTTGCAGAAAAGATCAATGAGAACAGATTATGGTGGTTTGGACACGTGCAGAAAAGCAGAAAACAATCTGGTGAGGAAGATTTGGAACAGACAGGAAGACGGTAAGAGGAAATGAGGATGCTCAGCAAAATGGTAGATGGATTGTGAGAGAGAAGATCTGTGACAGTCAGGCATGAGTGTTGAAGAAGGCAGGAATGTGGCACTGAATCGAGAGAGCTGGTGACAGTTAACATGATACTCCAACCCATGTAGAAAAAGGGCTGATGATGATGATGATGATGATGATGAGATCAAAAATATGAGGCAAAAATCTGGACAGTTGAGAGGTACAATAACCCTAAACTACATACACCTTTGCAAATGCACTAATCTATCCCCTTACCTTACACTAACCTTAACTGAAAGCCATACTCACTTACACATACACTAAAACTATCCCCCTATCTGATTCTGAATCTAACCCTAACACACACACACACACACACACACACACACACACACACACACACACACACACACACACACACACACACACACACACACACACACACACACACACACACACACACACACCTCCAACTCTATCTCTTAGCCTAACCCTAAGTCTAACCTTAACACACATTCACACACAAACTCCAGCCCTACCAATAAGATGCTTTCCTTGTTGACAAAATTGCCATTTGCTCAATCACACATTCACACAAACTTCCACTTGCTCAAATGGAACTAAAATTCACTACCAAATGATCTATCTATCTGTCTGTCTGTCTATCTACTTATATATAAGTATACTGACACGGATGATAATACCCAGATGCTGACTTCACTGATGTCACAACACAAACATTGATATGTCACTGTACATGCACTAACCATTCCCCTTGGAGCACTCAAATAAATCCACAAGAAAAAAAAACAATGGCTATGAACTTTCCCATTTTAATTGCATATTTAAAATATGAAAGAGAATACAGTTTGCCTCATATAGAAATTGCCTCATGTTTTCTGACAACAAGTTAATTCTTAAACAAACTGATAAGGTATATGAGAGATGTATTTACACAATGTTAATGGAGGCAAATCTCTCACATAAAAGTGCTTCTAATGTCAATAAGGTTGTCAGTAGTACACACGCTGCACCCGTCACACACAGTTCAAAGAAGACACATAGTCCCACATATGTTGAGGCACTTAAATGTAACCTACCTAAAGCCCAAAGACCTCCTAGATGAAGTACACGTAACAAACACCCTCAACAATCCCAAAAGCACTCTTTCAAAACAACACCCACATCAACACATATAGCTACATCTCATGGAGCCTCTACCACTAAGCCCATAAGGCAGCCCACCACACAATCCAACATTCTAGTCATTGGAGACTCCATTGTGAGACACACTGATGCCCGTCTCACCAGGCTGAGTAAGGAGAAGGTCACAGTCAGTTGCTTTTCAGGGGCCAGGACCCAGCACATCATGCATGCACTCAGGTTACTGGACCACAAGCACCAGTATAACTCATTCATAGTCCATGTGGGTGTGAATGGCCTGAGACGTACCTCTCTAGACTATATGAAGACAGACATCATGGAACTCTCGAAATGTGTCCCAGGCTGGTATGAGTCTAGCAGTGAACAGCATTTTACCTTCTCCAAGGATGATGCTACAGTATGAACAAAAGATAACAGAGTTTAATAATTGGATTAGTTTCTGGTGTCATTCTAAGGGGTTGCAATATTTGTCAGCATAGAAGGAGATGGTCAACAGACCACATTGCTTTGCCAGGGATGGTCTGCATCTCTTCCCTCTAGGCTTTTGAATATTAGCTAAAACATCATCCTCCCCCATAGTGCCTTTTTAGGCAATGCCAAACTGAAAGCACTTCTGACATAGCAAATCAAAACCAAGAAAATCTAAAGGTGTTACTGCTCAATGCTAGGAGTCTAAACAAAAAAATCCCCACTCCCTAGAAGCTCTCTTTACCCTAGAGAATATTGACGTCCGTGCGGTCACTGACACGTGGTTTAAAGCCACAGAGAGCACAGTGACAGTGCAGGGTTGTAATGCCTTCCACACATTTAGACCAGCTACCCCACAGGCAGGGACTAAAGATGGAGGTGTCTTGATTTACATCAAAAATAAATATACCTCAAGGTTGGTCAAACAGGACAATGCACTTGAATGTCTCCACATTCAAATCACCATAGGCAAAATCCAATACCACTTCACTGCAAACTATAGGTCCCCCTCTATGACCCAGGAAACCCATACCATGTATTTAAACTTACCGGGAACACCATTTTATCCATTACTCCACTTTTAACTGGGAATCATACACAGCACCAAATGTACAGGCACAGAGATTCCTGGATTTTGTAAACGCAAATTCCCTGGACCAGATTGTCAATACACCAACAAGGGGTGCAACCATATTGGATGTGTTCCTCACTAATATGGGAGAGTGCTACACAACACCTTGTGTAATGTCTTCTCTGGTATGGTTAGACCACAAAATGGTCTCCTTTGAAGTAAAAATAAAACTTGAACCCAGCTAACCCTGGAATATTCAGGAACTACTCTATGGCTAATGTCTTACTATTAAGTGATAATCTGGCAAAATTTAAAGCCACCATAAACCCTGAGAACACTGCTACCTATGCACAACTGTTCACAGAAACCTTATACAAGCATGTTAATAGCTGCATAAAGGCAGCTGTACTCACCAGGAATTACTAACTCAAAAACAAGACACCCTCGTGGAATCACAAAATCAATCGAATATATAACAAAAGGAAGGCAATTATGGCAAAAATTAGGAGGTGCAGCACCCAGCAGAATAAAAGCACTCTCAGCAAACTAAACAAACAACTCAGAGGACAAACAAAGTCTATCAAAGCCAAATTTGAGGTAAACTTGGCCTCCCAGGCCAAGGATAACCACAAGCTATTCTATAGCTATGTCCACAAAATCAAAGGCAATACACAATTGTGTGCAGAGCTCATTGTAAATGGAGCCACTTATACTGAATAAGAAGATATAACATGAAACATGCTCTATCAAGCACCCTGGAATTACTATTTAACTGTGGCCTCCAAACAGGCTTTGTACCTCATGAATGGAGAACAGCAACAGTCATCCGTTTGCACAAAGGTGGTCCATCTACAAACCCTGGAAACTACAGACCCATAAGTCTCACTAGTCCCATATGCAAAGCCATGAAAAGAATTATTATGGAAATGATAAATAATGACATAGGAAACTTCCAGACACTGGACACAACCCAATTTGGTTTCATCAAGGTCAGGTCATGCCTACTCAACCTGGTGGACTTCTTTGAGAAGGTCACCAAAGTAATGGATGAGGGCAAAATAGTTCACACCACCTATGGTGACCTAGCCAATGCATTTGGCACAATCCCCAACTTGGACATTGTTGACAAACTTAAGAGGTTAGGTACAAACTCTTATGTAACCTGGAGCATAGCCAGTATCAATGGCCTCTGGCTGGCTAAATTTGCAAATGATTGCAAATTAGGAGCAGTCATTGAATCACCCACTGACAACATGTTCTCCAGGAAGGACTGACACAGGCAAAAAACTAGTGCCAGAGCCATGGACTAAAACTAAATGGCAATAAATGCATATCCTTTGGGAAGTCATCTATCCTTGGTAACTATCATATTGACAACACACATCTTAGAGTTAACCCAGTAGTCAGGAACTTGGGGATACACATATGAAGTTATGTAGCTTTTGGCAATCACTTGTCTACAGTATTGAGGAAATCATTCTATGTTGTGCAACTTATAAACACATTTATGGCATCTAAGTCCAAGGAAGTCATTGTTTCACTGTATTTGGCATTCATCAGAGCTATCATTGAGTACAATGCCCCCTTTGGTATGTACCTAACCAGGTATATCCAACAACTGGAATGTCCACAGAGGTTCCTCAGTAAAAGAATACAGGGTGTAAGTAACATGTCCTGTGTAGACCACCTCAAGGCCTTATCCCTGTTTCCTGTCTCCTACAGGCTGTTGATGGGAGATCTATGCCTGGCATACAATGCATTGTCAGACCCCTCTCTGATGAACCTCCTGCATGTCTGCAAAACAAACAGCACCAGAATTACCTGTTCTCAAGACCTAAACCTTGACTGTAATATAAATAGGACCTGCTGGAGAGACAGGTATGTATCTGAAAGACTGCCCTGTCCATGGAACAGGTTCCCCATCCATGGGAAGCAAAGTTCCTCCCTAATCCAAGTCAAGTTTAACTTGGACAATTGGATGGGGACAGCAAATATATCCCTGATTTTGTACCTACATCACTAATGGGCACAGGCTGCCTGTAAATGGTTCATCTCCTAGGTCTCTGCTTGCAAATGTTTTACCTCTCAAACTCCTGCTTACAGTTATCAAAGGTACCAGAACTTTGTCAGAGATTTGGAATGCATCCATCCATCCTCAACTCCTTTTTCCCCATTTTACACATGGGATGCATAGCTAGGCTTAAACAGGCCCCTGTGGTCTTTAGTCTAGTAAATACCTATGAACCTAGAAACATTGTTTTTTGCAAGGGGCTTGTCCTTCTGTACCCTCATGTTGGGTACTGCGCCTTTCTACACTCCCTGCTAATTAAGTATACTAACTTTGAGATTGCACAATCCCTGCAAAAGGGACATATCCCCCAAATTCCGGGGATTGTGGATCTCATCTGTTGACAAACTGTTTAGTTGACCAGACTGTGTTCATTAAATAGATGTTCACATTAATGACAGCTGATTAAGTTAGGCATGCTCTGTATGTGTGTGTGTATGTGTGCGTGTGTGTGTGTGTGTGTGTGTGTGTGTGTGTGTGTGTGTGTGTGTGTGTGTGTGTGTGTGTGTGTGTATGTATATGTATATATATATATATATATATATATATATATATAGATATAGATAGATATAGCTATAGATAGATCTACACACACATATATACATAGATATAAGCTGTATCCCATGGTAACTCAGGAATCTGGAAATCTGGACAGTGTTCTAGAACCCCGCTGGAGATTTTAATAGCTTTGTAACCATTATAAAAAGAGAAAAGCAAACATAATGGTACATGGATGAAAGGGGCAGGTGCATGCAAACACTACAGGAGTCAGAGCTGTTCTTAATGGAAGCCAGAAGAGGTGAAAGCACATGAACAGGAAGAAGGGATAAATGCAGCAGATAGCAAACACTAACTGCTCCCAGGATCTGTGAAGGTATTCCTTCATGGAGAGGGTTGTGAACCAATGGTATAGACTGCCAGAATGACTGGTGGAGAAGGGATACGTGGAAGTATCTAAGAGGGCAATTACCTGGTTGAGAAGAGGAGGGGGGGTGGGTGGGAAGTGCACTAGAGCAGAATGTGACCTGCACTTAAATACTAGACTGTACAGGCTTATTATCAGTTTTTGCCGTTAAGTAAAAGTAATGTAAATCTCAAAGACTTTTGCCATTTCTGCTACACATTTGAGTAATGTCCGCCCATCCTCATCACCAAATACTGGTGCTGTATTGCTGGAGGAACTGAATTTTGATTTTTTTTACATTATTAGTTTTCTGTTTCACATTTTTTTTACTTCAATCATATGTAAATATAATTATGTTTTATTTACTTTGTTTCTTCCAGTCTACTGTACTGTTTTGTTTTATTATGTTTCTTTCATTTATTGGGTTCTCCATTTAACAAATGCTTGTTTATTCAAATACAGAACTCTAGATATCTAGTGCTGTTTCTAAAGAAGGCACTACAAATTATCTGGTAGTCCAATGCTATGATTTGTAAGACAGTTTTCCTGAGTTTTTGACAAAGGTATCATCAATTAATCAAATCTACATTACTGACAGATTATCACACAATTCAATAATTACATTTAATTTCACAGAATAATAACATTTCTGCAGCTATTGTAAACTTTCAAAATGTATTCCACAGCTGTTTATTAAAATCCTGTCTTGAATTTTCATGAAAGGATCTAAGGAAGCTACAGTAGCATTAATTATTTAGTTTGTCACTCATGGAATAGTTCTGTTAATGTATATATTTATTTAAATTCATGATACTGTTGCGCTGAAGCATTTTCTAAGTGTCTGTGAAGAAGTATATGGTATGAAAATGGTAATTTATTACAGAAATGTTGGATTGGGGGGTGGGAAGTGTTAGTAACATTAAATGTAATATTAAAAATGAGGCAGCATGTTCAAAATATAATAAATGTTAATCAAAGGGGGTGAGATACTGGGGCCAGTCCAACGCCTGTTTTATTTATTTATTTACTTACTTAGTTTATTTATTTATTTTGTGTCAATAGAAGGCATTTAGTACAGGAGTATGAAAAAAAGGTGCAGAAAATGTGGAGAAAAGTGGTATATAGTTAAAATCGTGATCCAAAATGTAGCAAATGTAATTCCCATGTGCCGTTTTGGTTCGATGGTATTCAGGAAGGGGATAGGTATGAACTATTGGGAAGTAAGGAAGAGTGGAAGGAGATTTTAAGACAGGATAAGAACAAGAACAAAATAATGAAAAGTCAGTAGGAGGAAGGGTGTGAAGAAAGAAAAGAAAAATAGAAGTTGGGAAAAAGAAGCAAAGAAGGGAAAGGGATGACGTACAGATACGGTTAATACGGTTATAAGAAATGATATGTTTATCAGATACAAGATGTGCTAGGAAAGAGAAAAGTGACAACTCAAGCCTTGTGGACAAACAGGATTATATGGTCTCTAGGAAATTAAGACTCTTATGGTATACGGACTTCGATAAGAAATGAAGAAACTAGGCATTAGATGTTACTATACTAATACCAAGAAGGAAGATGATTTGTGATATTAGAAATGCAAAATGATTTGTAAGATTATTTGTGATTTATGCATACAGAAATGTGACCGACAGGAAAATTATGTCTGAGGTCCTAAACAATATGTTTGGTATGTATGATCGTTATTAAGATGGGAGACTCTAACTAATTTAAGGAAGCAGAAGAATAAAGGAACACAAGATGTGAACTTTATTGAAGAAAGAAGAAAGTGAAGGAGGTGTAGAAATGGCTGAGTTTTTTATATGAGCTAGAATAGGTGAGAATAAAAAGATAATAAAAGATGGAAATGGAATTAAGCGGTTAACTGATTAAGTTAGCAAGACAACGGGAATTAATCTGGAGAGTAAGAAGTCATGGGAAGAACATATGATAATGAGGGAATTTTATGAAAATGTTAATAAAAGTATAACAAAGTGTTTTAGTGGTGGAAAATAAGATAGAAAACAAAACAAAATATAAATAAATAATAGAAGAGCATCAAGTAGACATTTTCAAAGGAAAATAGAAACAGAATAAGAATAAGAGAAGGAAAGTTGTATGACAGAAACACAGAAAGTTAAAATATGTTATATAGGCAAATAATTTTCTTAAAATGTAAGAAAGAGGATGTATCTGCTTATTTAGGAAAGCAAGTCAGAATAAAAGAAGGAAGAATGAATGCAATATATGTTAAAGAGGGAGGTGTAAGATATAAACAAAAATAAACAATGGAAGTAGTGGAAAAAGATTTGGAGATAACATGCATGAAAAGGAATAAGTTGAAAAAACAGGATTAGTGTGTTAGAACATATCTGGGGGTACTAAGGAAGAACTGGAAAGGGGTATTTCTATGGAAGAAATGCAGGGAGTAATAAAAGAAGGGAGAAAAGAACCAGCACTGGGATTACATGGACTAACTTATAAGGCTTACAAGCAAATGGAGATGGATGAGAAAGGGATTTTCTTTAAAGTTCATAAGTTTATAGGTAAGTATTGTGTCGGCTGCAGTTGTGGGTCTTTTTAAGCCTAGCCAGTTTCCCTTTCGGTGCTTCAATTAACCTCTCCCATTTGGTGTTAGATTGGCTTTACCCATCCCCTGGTCTGTAATTATATATTACCCCTAGAGAAGAAAACTGGGGTCATCCCAGAGATAATTTGAAGGTGCCCGTGCATGGGATAAAGCATTTCGGAGCTGACTCAGACCATTAGTAGTACAGGAGGCAGTCCTGGTCTAAATTTTTTTTCTCATTCACAGATCCAAACTGCACCTAAATTTGGCCAAGGATGAGCTTTATTTACTTAGACGGGGAGTTTGTTCTAGAATAGCTGCATCCTCTGTGAAATATATGTGTCCCTCCAAAGTGTTTTGTTGATGTTGCAGAAGTGGTATAGAGCCCTAGACCAAGTATTTCTGATGCCATTTGACTTGCTGATGTGCAGTAAATCTATCAGTATTGGGTCAGAGGATGCCTTTTATGCCAGACACACGTCAGCTCTTAGCAGCCTGTAGGATACCTAGTGTAGTGACAGAGCTTTGAGTCAGCCCAAGTAGGACATATTGTTTAGGCCTTTTGTCTTTTAAGTAAGGTATCTCTGTGGGCATGTCAGTAGTTACATGTGTTTGGACAAATACATGCCAAAGGGAACATTATACTGAATGATTATCTTAATGAGGGTTGAGTAAAGTGGAACAATGGCATACCTAGATCTAGACACACTATCTTTGTCTGAAAGCTGTGTAGTGTAGAAGGACTTTCTTATGACAGTGGACACATGTTGGTTGAAGGTTAGGGCATTGGTCATTGTCTGCATATGTTTCCAAATCTCAAACAGCTGGGTAACCTTTTATGGGCTTATATTCAATGTGGTAATTACTCTGGGTAGATGACTTCCCAAAGGATATAATAATATACATTTTTGCCATTTAGTTTCAGTCCTTGATTTTAGCACCAGTTATTTATTTGAGACAAACATTTTTGCAGGATTTCTAAGGCATTTGAGGATTCAATGACTGCTCCTAGCTTGCAGTCATCTGCGGGCTTAGTCCGCTAGAGCCCTTCGGTACTCACTTTTACTTCAGAAAAGTAGATGCCAAACAGGAGAGGTCCCAGCATAGAACCCTGGGGGAATCCACTGGTGACTGGCTTCTTAGTAGAGGTAACTTCCCTATTTTGAGTTTCTGAGTCCTATCTGTCAGCCAGTTGACAATCCAGTGGATGATATAGGGGTTTATTCCCAGTTAATACAGCTTTTTAAAAATGCCTGAGTGGGGAATCATGTCACAGGCTTTGGCCAGTTTGAGGTATGCAATGTGTACAGTTTTACCTTCATCCATTAATGTGGTACCCTTTTCAAAAAAAGTCCATTAGGTTGAGTAATCATGTCTTGCCTTGATGAATCTGAACTGAGACGGGTCCAGTGTTTGGAGGTTCGGATCCCTATGTCCTTATTGATTAGTTCCCTGATAAATCTTTCCATGCCTTTGCATATGAGGCTAGTCATAGTACATAGGACAAACAAAAAGAATGGTTCGTGTTCGAATCTTGGAACATTTAAAAGATATTAGGAATAAAAATGAATTTAGTCCTGTGGCCAAGCATTTTTTGGAAAAACATAAAGGTGACCCAGGCAGTTTAAAATTTTGTGTTTTGGGTAAACCCTTTAATTGTGAAAGTGGGGGATTATTTGTTCAAAAATTACTTGAATTGGAGACTAGGATGATTCTGAAATTCAATACATTAAAACCACATGGATTAAATTTAGAATTGAGTATTTAAAGAATAATAATTAAATCTCTCTACACATAATATAGTATCATGTGACAATAATTTTGCTTACAAAAGCTTGAATTTCATGTTAAAATTATTATAGATTATTAATAATTTGATAGAAGGAATTGTATATGTTATATAATTAAATGTATTTTTGTATGCAGTAATAGAATTTATATAAAATGCATACAGTTATATTAAAAGAGTATTTAATTTTTAGTATTTGTTTATTTTAAAAGGTATAGCATGAATTATTTAAAAGCAATCAATATCAGTTTATTTTTCATATATTTGTATAGTTTAAGTATATTTAATTTGAAGGCATTTCAATTTTAACTGTATTTCTAATTTTGATATAAAGAAAATATTGCAAGAGCACTTTAAAACATGATCATTGAATGAATTAATGAGTTAATTGAATTATTAGTGCTGATTAACTTAATTTTCTCTGTATAAATAACAGTTAACAGCACATTGTATCTGTGATCCTTTGAAGGCGAAAGGCCGAGGTACCAGATCGCAATAAATGTATCACTGGTATGGTGTTGCTTGGATTTGTGTTTTCTAGTCAGATTTATGGGTCTGTAATTTTCTGGGTCTGTGGATGGTCATCTGGGTCATGTGTTATCCAGGGGAATAACTAGCTGTTCTCTATTCATTTGGTACAAAACCTATATAGATGCTGAACTCGAACAGTGTTATTTGGAGGGTGGTTAAATTGTGCTTCATGGTATGTAAGATGTATCCAGGGATATTGTCAGGACCCACTGAAATAGTATTTTTAGCTTTTGATAGTGCTGTTAGGACCTGGTCTTGCATGATACCTGGAAGCGAGCCAGTTTCAGATGTATCTTGAGGGTCAGATGGAGGGCAGTCAAGGATAAAGTTAGAGCTGAATTAATGAGCCAGTAGGTGTGCTATAGCTTCTGCCTCATTGTAGGCAACATCATTCACAATCAGCTCAATGCATTGCTATGTTGTGCTTTTGAGATTACAAACACAACTTAAAAAAACTGTAAATTGTCTCTGGTTTGGGCATCTATTTTAGCCCCAGACTTGGCTTTGATGGATTTTATTAAGCTCCTGAGTTTCATGTTTATTTCAGTGATGAGGGTTCTATCATTCTGAGAATTAATCTTCTTACTTTTGGTCAAAATGTTCTTCCTTTTATTGTAATGCTTGTTATCATGGTTCCACAGTGTGGGTTTGTTTCTAGGATTTGCCCTGCACTTGTTCCTTAGGGATACAGGTGCATCTATGCAGCTGTTTACATGCTGGTATAGTGTGATGGTGTACATTTCTGCATACTCAGTGGAGTTAACTGGTTTTGATGGGGATTTGAAGCTTGCCAATGTATCACTGAGTAAGTAGTTTGTCATAGAGAAATTTCTAAAGGTACCTTGGGTGGAAGGGATCTCTGGTTTCAGTTTCATTTTGAAGAAGACTTTCTTATGGTCAGACCTAAAAAGTGACAAAGATATGCAAGGGATGGTGCAAAATGCCTCCATATAAGGACAGGATCCAAGATGTTATTCCCCCTAGTGGGTACTCTTATTAATTTTTCAGGGCATTTGTATTGATAATATCCAGGAATCTCTGTACTTGTGCACTAGTGATAGTGTAGGTTTCTCAGTCTATAGTTGGATAGGTAAATGGTCCTGGGTTTAATACTGAGTGATTCTAGTTCCTGTAGATAGGTGTTGCTGTGTTCTTTTATCATAGAGGCAGTTCTGTAGCTAGCTAATCTATGGTGCAGGACCTTTCTGATGGTTATTTGCACATGAAGTTCTAGTGCCTCATGCTGCTTTACCAGCCTTGATGCGAGTATCTTCTAAATGACGACTGTGACATCTCCACCCTCTTAACACCTCCTGTGCAATAGCTGGTCTAAGTATGTGGAAGGAGCTATAGTCTTGCATAGCAGGAGTGTTGTGCTAAGTTTTAAACCATGTCTCAGTTACTACAGAGATGTCAGCATCCTCCAGGGTAAGAAGGGCTTATAGGGAGTAAAGCATTAAGTGGATGGTTAGATAAAGGGAAAGTGCAGGAAGAAGCATGTAGTGAGGTGATAACATTTATATGGAAAAAGATTAAAGTAATCACACAAGAAATTGGAGACTACATTTAGGGAATACTAATTATAAAATATGTATGAGAATAATTCAAAAAAGGGTGTAAAAAGGAAAGAAGTAAAGGCAACGTTAATAACAGTAAAGGAAAGAAGTAAAGGCAACGTTAATAACAGTAAAGGAAAGAAGTAAAGGCAACGTTAATAACAGTAAAGGAAAGAAGTAAAGGCAACGTTAATAACAGTAAAGGAAAGAAGTAAAGGCAACGTTAATAACAGTAAAGGAAAGTAGTAAAGGCAACGTTAATAACAGTAAAGGAAAGAAGTAAAGGCAACGTTAATAACAGTAAAGGAAAGAAGTAAAGGCAATGCTAATAACAGTAAAGGAAAGAAGTAAAGGCAACGTTAATAACAGTAAAGGAAAGAAGTAAAGGCAACGTTAATAACAGTAAAGGAAAGAAGTAAAGGCACCGTTAATAACAGTAAAGGAAAGAAGCAAAGGCAATGCTAATAACAGTAAAGGAAAGAAGTAAAGGCAACGTTAATAACAGTAAAGGAAAGAAGTAAAGGCAATGCTAATAACAGTAAAGGAAAGAAGTAAAGGCAACGTTAATAACAGTAAAGGAAAGAAGTAAAGGCAACGTTAATAACAGTAAAGGAAAGAAGTAAAGGCAATGCTAATAACAGTAAAGGAAAGAAGTAAAGGCAACGTTAATAACAGTAAAGGAAAGAAGTAAAGGCAACGTTAATAACAGTAAAGGAAAGAAGTAAAGGCACCGTTAATAACAGTAAAGGAAAGAAGTAAAGGCAACGTTAATAACAGTAAAGGAAAGAAGTAAAGGCACCATTAATAACAGTAAAGGAAAGAAGTAAAGGCAACGTTAATAACAGTAAAGGAAAGAAGTAAAAGCAACGTTAATAACAGTAAAGGAAAGAAGTAAAGGCAACGTTAATAACAGTAAAGGAAAGAAGTAAAGGCACCGTTAATAACAGTAAAGGAAAGAAGTAAAGGCAACGTTAATAACAGTAAAGGAAAGAAGTAAAGGCAACGTTAATAACAGTAAAGGAAAGAAGTAAAGGCAACGTTAATAACAGTAAAGGAAAGAAGTAAAGGCACTGTTAATAACAGTAAAGGAAAGAAGTAAAGGCAACGTTAATAACAGTAAAGGAAAGAAGTAAAGGCAACGTTAATAACAGTAAAGGAAAGAAGTAAAGGCAACGTTAATAACAGTAAAGGAAAGAAGTAAAGGCAACGTTAATAACAGTAAAGGAAAGAAGTAAAGGCAACGTTAATAACAGTAAAGGAAAGAAGTAAAGGCAATGTTAATAACAGTAAAGGAAAGAAGTAAAGGCAACGCTAATAACAGTAAAGGAAAGAAGTAAAGGCAACGTTAATAACAGTAAAGGAAAGAAGTAAAGGCAACGTTAATAACAGTAAAGGAAAGAAGTAAAGGCAACGTTAATAACAGTAAAGGAAAGAAGTAAAGGCAACGTTAATAACAGTAAAGGAAAGAAGTAAAGGCAACGTTAATAACAGTAAAGGAAAGAAGTAAAGGCAATGCTAATAACAGTAAAGGAAAGAAGTAAAGGCAACGTTAATAACAGTAAAGGAAAGAAGTAAAGGCAACGTTAATAACAGTAAAGGAAAGAAGTAAAGGCAACGTTAATAACAGTAAAGGAAAGAAGTAAAGGCAACGTTAATAACAGTAAAGGAAAGAAGTAAAGGCAACGTTAATAACAGTAAAGGAAAGAAGTAAAGGCAATGTTAATAACAGTAAAGGAAAGAAGTAAAGGCAACGTTAATAACAGTAAAGGAAAGAAGTAAAGGCAATGTTAATAACAGTAAAGGAAAGAAGTAAAGGCAACGTTAATAACAGTAAAGGAAAGAAGTAAAGGCAACGTTAATAATAGTAAAGGAAATAATAAGTACAGGTTTGACAGAAAAAATGAGGTTAGATTGATTACATGTGATGGAGAGGACATTTAGGTACATAGATTAATTAGACATTTGATACTATAACTTATGAGGCAAACTGGGAAATTATGGAAGTATATGGGGTAAGTACAAAAAGAATGGAAACTATAAAAATTGTTATGAAAAATTTGTGGGTGAAAGCTTACCTCTAAACATTTCAGTGTAAGAAATCTGGACAAAGCCTAAAATAAAGGAGGAACAAAGACCCAAAATAGGGACAGATTTTAAAAATTGCTCTTATAAACTTAGAAAGTTGATAGAATAACAGGATTTGCGTTAGCATACATTTTCTGAAGAATATGAAGTGTGACTCTAAAATGTCAATATTTAGTGACTTCGGTTTTCAGTGATTTGCTAGAAAATCACAGATTTTATGAAAAACTGACCAAAAATATGAGGCAAAAATCTGGACATTTTGTGAAAATCTGGGCAGTTGAGAGACATAGGTGAAAGTAATGGTACATGCATGGATGGGAAAAGAGGTCAGAGTAGGACAGGAATTAAGTAGAGGTGTCCCTTAATTATTTATATTTTGTTTTATCTTTAATGACTGCAATTATTTAAACTTTTATGTCAAAAATAGATGAAGTCTATTAGAAAATGGAAATCAAAAGTTGTTTAAAAAGAAGGCTTACAACTGAATAAAGGAAAAATTAATGGGTTTGGTGAAATAAAAGTGAATGAAATTTATTACAATTTAAGTAAATTAGTATATTAGGGGTTAAGTATGGGGAATATGAAAACATACTGAAGCCATGGAAAGCGAAGATCGATGAAATAAAAAATATATTAGCACAATGTGAAAAAGTTTAATTGATTATATAAATAAAAGGTATGTATGTTAAATGCATACATTTTAGACAAGCTTGCTTATGCTGGTAGAGTTTATATGTTTATAGGGGTTTTGAGATTGAATGCTATTAAGGGAAAAATATATACAATCAAAAATAAAGTGGTTAGGTTTGAAAAATCCTACTTTTTTGTATCAGTGCACTAATGAACATGGAAACAAGTAAAAAGGACAAGAAGGAATTGAGGAAAGAATGGAATATGTATCTACGGTAAAGTTATAAAAATGAAAAAGTGTTGAATGCGGTGAGAAAAGGAATGAGTGGTATGAAAACTTGGCGTCTATATCATATAATCGAAGATGTAAAATGTCGAATGCTCAAAAGAGCGAAAATGCCAAAACATGAACTCTCTATTGTGGGAGGCTACCCCCCCCCCCGCTAAATATATATTCCAACTAAAAAATCTCACTACAGTGAGGCAAGGGCAAATATCCCAATCTTCAATGTACTGCAATCTCAAAAACGGAACTTCGAGTTTTTGGCTCTTTTGCTCTTTTGACTTTCAACATTTTAAATTTTCGATAATGTGATATAGATCCAAAATGTGTAAGATATTTTCTTCTATATCTATGGTGTGATTTATTAGATGATATCAGAAATCCAATAAAGCAAAGAATGAAAAGATTTGAAAATTTCTATGAAGCTGTGGACTTTTTGTGGAGAATTTTGTTAAGCAAGACAATTGTTAAGGGAAATATGAAATATAAAGCAGCAAGCATACCTCTCAACCTCTTAGAGCCAGAATTCTGGACAACACCATAAATAAAAGTGGGAAAAAGGCCCAAAAATAGGGGCAAGTTTTAAATATTGCTCTTACAAACTTAGAAAGTTGATAGAATAACAGGTTTTGCTTTAGCATGAATTCTCTGAAGGGTATGTAGTCTGAAACTCAAATATCTGTCATTATTTTCTAACTTTAGTCTTTAATGATTTACCACTAATTTGCCAGAAAACCACAATTTTATAAAAAATGGACCAAAAATGTTATTGTGTCTTTTGGCTTTTCCCGGTTAGGGGTCGCCACAGCGGAACTCCGATCTGCTAATGATTGGCAGTAGATTTTTACGTACTGGCTTGCTGGGCCTAACGCACAACCTTCAACAAAGGAACGCCCATTCACGCATGTTGCCACACAGAAGACACTCTTAACTGAGAATCGAACGGGCAACGTCTAACTGTGAGGCGACAATGCTACCGCAGCACCACCACCGCAGTACAAAAAATGGACCAAAAATATGAGGCAAAAATCTGGACAGTTGAGAGGTATGAGCAGCACACAAAACAACGTGTTATGACTGTAATGTTGTAAAGAAATACATATGGAAATTATATTGTATGGTAAATATGAAAAAGGAAGGAAGGAGGAAGTTGGTAAATGGAATAAAATATTTGCTATAATCTAGGTATTTTGGATAAGAAGGTATTAAAGACTGCTACTTAAAAATAGAAGGGACAAAACTATATTGGGAGAAATAGGAAAATGGCTGTGGAAAAAGCATTGGTGAGGATAGATGAAAATCAAAGAAATGTCAATGGAAGAATGGAAGAAAGAAAGAAATATGTACTAAAACTGTAATGAAATACCGATCATGAAATTGTAAAAATGATGTAAATAATAAATATGAGGTTTAAAAACAAACACTGTGGAACTTGCATCAGCTGGTTTTAATACAAAATGTTGAGTGCTTTCATCCTGATGAAGTCCATTGATTAAGGACAAAAGCACTCAGCATTTTGTATTAAAACTGTCTGATTTGAGTTCAGCAGTATTTAGTTAGTTTGTTGATTGCGGATGTATATGATGTTACAAAAATATGAAAATAATGAGTAAATAACATTGATACAAAAATATGTAAATGAGTAAATAACATTGTTACAAAAATATGTAAATAATGAGTAAATAAAATTGTTACAAAAATATGTAAATAATGAGTAAATAACATTGTTACAAAATATGTAAATAATGAGTAAATAACATTGTTACAAAATATGTAAATAATGAGTAAATAACATTGTTACAAAAATATTTAAATAATGAGTAAATAACGTTACAAAAATGTAAATAATTAGTAAATAAAATTGTTACAAAAATATGTAAATAACGAGTAAATAACATTGTTACAAAATATGTAAATAATGAGTAAATAACATTGCTACAAAAATATGTAAATAATGAGTAAATAGCATTTTTACAAAAATATGTAAATAATGAGTAAATAACATTTTAGATAGATAGCAGCCCCAGCTGTTTTCAAAAAGTGCTACCATTAACTTAAGCAGATGAGTCTCGTCTGACAGATGGCTCACTCAGAGGTGCAGCACTCCCCTAATGCTGCACTGTAGCTTCAACAATTTGAAAAATTAATCCAGTCATCTGGAGAGGGAACAGTACCCTAAGTCTTCTGATCTTCAAGCACCAAAAGTGAGCGAGCTACTTGATGACTGACAAATCTTTTGGAAGAGCATAATTTTTCAAAAATAGTTATCTTGTGAGTTCAGGTGATATATATATTGCAGTATTCTAAGGTTTACAGCTGTTAAAACTACTTGTTAGCTGCAATGTTTATAGACTAGCATCCATTAGAAAGTATCATACATTTAGAGGTAATCATTTAACAGCTATATGACATTAGGTAAACAGGTTATGTAGGGAATGCAACTGACTTGAATCAAAATTTGGGGCAGTATGATTGCTCGGTGAAGTACTAATTTCTGAAGCCAGATTTGTCATGGGTATTATAATAAATGCAGTATGTGAGCTGCAGATCATCAGTGGGGAATTCAAGGATTATTTCCATATCTTTTTCTCAGTGGAAATCGAGACCTTGGATCTTGAATATTATTGAAAGGCATATAAAGAAGAATATCCAAGGTTTTGGACTACCTGTGAAGTGAAGGATTTAGTGTAGAAAATTTTAATCAAATAACATCACAACAGGCTAGAGCAATGGACACCCAAATTAAGGAGACACTAGTGGAGCAGGAAGCATCTAATCAGTTGCCATATGTAGATACTTTAGAGCTTTTCATAGGAAACCAGTACAAAAGTTCAGTTGGAGTTGGACAACAAGGGAAGGAACAGGAAAACTGTGGCAACTCTGATGCAGTCAATGTTGTGGAGTGATAGGCTGTGAGTTCCCATATGAAAGAGCAATGGATGACACAGGATGAAACTGAAGAGAATGTGGCACACAAAGATGCTCTGGAACTTTCTGTAGACTCCCTGCAGGACACGGAGAACAAAGAATGTACCCTCTGTTTAGAAGAAAATGATCTAAGAGAAGAGTTACTTGATTTTAATAGAGACAGACAGACATATTAAGATCAAGGTAAGAAATCAACTACAGAAGGTCAATAAAACCCAAAAAGTTAGAAGTATGAATAAACAAATAAACACAACAATTAGGACTGCCCATAGAGAGTCATGCGATATAACAGAAGTAAACATGATATATTACTGTGCAGCTAAATTAATAACTGATAAAGTCTTACCACAAGAACACACGCTAGTAAGGGAAAGGAAGGGGAGAAATCGAATGCCATTATGGAAGTATCAAATAGAGAAAACTATAAAGCAATTAAAGCAAGAAGTGTCATTGCTAGAAGAGTATAGAAGAAAGAACAGATCAACAGGAATACTCAGAAAGATAGATGCGATAAAAGTAATGCGCAGTATCAGAACAGATCAGGATCTATCGTGCACTATTGCAAACAATAAACTAAAAATAAATACACAGGCAGAAAAACTTAAAAGATATGTAGATAAATATAAAGGAAAAGTACAAAATAAGCAATTTATTAATGACCCCAAAAAATTTTGTAGAGAATTGGGAAACAAGGCAAAAGTAATTGAAACACTGCCAAAAAAAGATGAAATAGATGCATTTTGGAGAAATATCTATGGAGATCATGTGGAATATAACAAAGATGATAAATGGATAGAAGAAGTAAAAGAAAAAATAAGAAGTTCAGATGTACAGGATATGAAATGGGATGAAGTAGCAGCCAAAGAGATTGAAACAAAGTTAAGAAAAGTTGCTAACTGGAAAACCCCAGGCCCAGATGCGGTACCTAACTTCTGGCTAAAAGTATTAATATCTTTGCATGAAGATTTAGTCATGAGTAAGAAATATTTATATTTAACTATTTATATGCATACCCTGAACAGACATCAGCCTGGTTAACAACAGGAAAAACAATGCACCTAGTTAACAGCGAACCTGCACGCTACCTGAAAAAGTATAGACCAATAACTTGCCTTCCAACGATGTATAAACTATCATTGCAATAGAACAAAAGAGTAATAAAAGAAAGTCACATGGAAGAAAGGATCATTTGTTATCATAATGGAGAATTGTAAAAAGGGGAAGAATCTAAGTATGGTATGGATAGACTTCAAAAAAGCATTTGATAGTATCCCACATTCATGGATAGAAGAGTGCTTAAAAATGTATAAGCTATACCCTATACTGATTGATTATATTACAGCAACCATGAAACAGTGGCAAAGTACTTTGCAGTTAAGCCATGATAAAGGGCAAATTATTATTCTAGGGATAAAATTCAAAGGGGGATATTCCAGGGTGACTCTTCGTTATCGCTGCTCTTTTCTCTTGTCCTTAACCCATTAAGTTGTCTACATAGGGGATTCGGTCATGGTTACAATTTGGCTCCCAGAAAACAACAAAGTGTAAAGACTTCTCATCTTCTTTTTGTAGATGATTTAAAACTTAAACGTTCAGCAGATGAGGAATTGAAAGCACCACTGCAAGTGGTCAGACCTTTTCAGATGATATAAGAATGTCATTTGGTTTTGATAAATGTGCAAAAGCAACCTTTAAAGCAGGAAAACAGCAGGACCAAGAAAACATCAGTTTGGGACAAGACTGTGATATAAAAGAACTTGAGCAAGAGGGAATGTATAAATATTTGGGAATTGATGAAGGATTTGAATTAATACTGAAAACAGTGTTGACATCTAGGAACAAAGTCCAAGCTATAAACCAATTTGCACTTCCTATCCTAACAGTTTTGGAGTGATTGACTGGCCCCAAAACGTGTTTGATAGGTTGGACAGGAACACAAGTAGGATGCTTTATGCTCATCAAATGATTTATAAAAATCAGTGCATACCAAGATTATATATTTTCTGTTCTGGAGGCGGTATGGGCGTCCTTGAAATTGATAGATCTACAATCATGGGACAGCTTACATACTGCTGACCTCACAAGACCCAAATGTAGTGACAGTTTTGAAACACGAGGAGAATACGTTTAAGATGGCTTCCCTGCTTAGCTTAGCAGAAGCATACTGGTGTCAAGCGGGAATGGAAATCAGACCAGAAATAGATAAAAATCAGGCAGCAACTGAATGTGCCAAAAAAAAAAAAAGAGAAAAAATATAAGGTGAAGGACCAGATGAGAAGGCAAGAAATGTGGAAAATACATAAATATAGTTGTAAGTATAGAAAACTTCTGGAATCTCATGTTGATCCGTTTCGAATGCAGGAATGGTTAAGCAGAGGTGAATTTAGACCAAAAGATGAAAGGTTACTATTGGCAGCACAAGATAGTGGTTTACAAAGTCCATTGAATATGTGGGAGAAGCAGACAAATATAGGTTTTGTAGAAGAGTATTGAAAACAGTCACGCATATTGTTGCTGGTTGTGATTTTCTAATCGTAGAAGGACTGTATACTGAAAGGCATAATAATGTGGCAAGACTGTTGCATTAGGGATTGTGCAAACATTGTGCAAACATTATGAGAAATCTTGATGAGTGGATAGGAAATAGAAAATTCACCCCGGGGATCACTCCAGTGGCTTTACTCGACAGAGGCACTGGGAACTAAGGTCGGGTGGCACAATGACAGGGTAATCCTAGGGGCTAGGCTTGTAAAGGCCCCAGGGCCTTTAGCCTAGTACACACCTATGAACCTATGAAGTGGCTGAAAAACACTGGTAACATGAGCCACAAAGCATTATAGAAAATGAACTTTATATCACATGGGATCACCCATTACCAACAGTTTAAAAAACATATGCAAGAAAACCAGATATAATAGTCCATGAAAAGAAGACAAGAGTAGCGTTGATCATTGAAATTACTACACCCAATGACTACAGTGTCTTATACACAGAGAGACACAAAGTCATAAAATACCGGGATTTGCAGGCAGAAACTAGGGCAATGTGGAAGGATACCCAGACAGTTTCAATAGTAATAGGAGAACAGGTCTTATAAAAAAAAAATACAGTCATACTTAGATATGTTACCGATACATGTAACGCCATACAAATTTCAGAAGGAGTCATTACTGGACACACTGCGGGTGCTGTGAAGAGCACTTCTAGCTAACATCAAAGATTGAAACAGTACTAATTTCATGAACTTTAATCATACTTTGACTTAGGAAATGGGGTTCATTCCTGCCATGGTATTAGAAAGCCAAAAGACTTGGAGAAATAAAACAAAAGAATATCCAATATGATGAAAATTCAGGTGACAAGATGAACATGTTTGTCCATTTTTGAGGTCTAACTTGGTAATATATCAGCTACTTACTTTCACCTGGGTAGTGTACAATGAATTTGTTTTATGGAGAAGAGTTTCAGCCAGTTGGAGTATGAGAGCTGCTTCAGTAACTAAAGACTTCACGGTGGTTTCATATTATTTATGTTAAACTTGTAAGATTTCATTTCCTCAGGAAGTTAATTGTAAACACAGTTCAGAGTTTCTGGAAAAGAATATTCATTGCAGTGTTACTTGTTGCTTCAATTCATATGGAAAGCAATATGAAATGTTTCATTGCTGACAGTGTAGGTTTGTTAACATTAGACAAAAAGGATCAGATGCATGTGTAAAGAATGCATGAACATTGAAGTATTTGGCATTCTACACCGATTCCAAAAGGTTTAATATAATCTTCTCGTATTGGTCTTAATTTGCTGAATTTGAGTCCTGTATACTTGCTTTTAACTTCCTTTGTTAGTGGTAAACTTTTTGTGTTACCACGTTAAACTCTGCCATATGCTATGCCTTCATTTAAACTCTGTTATGCAGCATGATTCTGTATTCTGCTCCTTCAAGCATATAACATTTTTCCTTTGTTGCAGAAAAGGGATGTCGTCACATTGGGAATGCAGTTCATGAATAATTCCAGGGCAGGGCTTTCATCTGGAAATGATCCTGTCTCTTAATATGACAGCATGGAAGATTTTTATAATTTCTTTATCAGTTCTGCAAAGTCGTAACTTAAGAAACTAGAAGCACAGAACACATTCTTATTTTATATAATGCTTTGTGATACACTTAGCTTATTCCTAGTTGAAACAGACAACTTTTCATTGATTATTTGGTATGATAACAACACTTTGAGATGTCGCTTTAAGTCCCTTACCTTCTAAATGCATAAATGTTGAAATGAAATGAAGATAACCTGTAATATTGTTTAAGGGTGGGGGTTGGCTGGAAATTTTGCTACAGTCTTCACAGAGATGGCAGCAAACTCCTGAATAATTTGGTGATGCTACCAGTTTGGTAGTTTAAATGACTGATACCAAGACAATGTATTCAGACTTGTCTGGGTGTTATTTAGTTCACTCCATCCAAAGATAACTTGAATAACCAGGGACACTCTCCATGACAGGAAGGCCTATGAAGATCTGCAAAAATGTACCTGGTTTTGATGTGGCAATGTGTCACCCCTGCCTTCTACACCAAGCAAGGCAATACCTATGAGACGTAGCTGCAAGAATACTGAAACATTGCCTACCTCCTCTGACAAGGATAACATTGTTAAAATGGTTCTTTCATTTCTGTAACTTCTTCCAGGAAAATTGATTCCTTGAAGAGTTAGCTGCTAAAAAGCATTGAGTTTAAAACTTAGTTCTGAAATGTGCATGTTGAGATCTATAATAATATACAGCAAGCTTGCAAAATCAAAACTCAGAATATTGAAACTAAAGTGGCTAAATCCATTAAACTGTAAACACAAGATGTCATGCCCTGAAAAACACCAAAACATATTGATTTTACAGGGAAGTTGTGCCTACTCTGCAAATGCTAACACGAGACTCTGTTTACATACCCTGATCTCTAAATAAATAACTTCCTAAATTGCAAAACCTCAGACAAAAATGAAAGTTCAGAAACAAAGAAAACCTCACTTGTTTTTCTTTTGTTACAAGTCATCTGACTTCAGATGTATTATTAAATTGCATGTGCAAGAAAACAGCTGCTAATGCTGAAGCTGCAAAGATGCATATGTTTTCTTAAAGGTTGACAAAATGGCACACAACAAGCAGCAGAGCAAACAGCAATAAAATTCAAGAAAGTTTGTACCATCAACAATAAAAGTAAGGCAAATGAAAAGCATATATTTACATGCAAGGAAGATGAAAGTTGACTGCAATCCACAGTTAAAATACTTGAATATAGTTATAATTCTATATTTATATCTTTGTTGTGTTTACTGGAATGTCTGACTGAGTTTTAACCCATTTTCAGTGGAGACCATGGTAGAAAAATTCCAAACTGAATACTTTGTAAACGAGTGAAGAAGGACCATCATCATTTTTGTCCTGCCTAAAGATGAGGAAGATTAGTTTCACAACACATTCATGTACAGGTTTTTCTGTAACACTGTTGGCCCTTCCCAAGAAAGCTCTACATATACAATCTAGAGGGCACATTGGTTCTTGTAGCTATGGCCTAGCTCATCTGCTCTGCTTTGACCTTTCATTGTGAAATTCCTCAACTTTATCAAGATTTTTAGGATGCATTAAATAAAGGTCAACAGCTCTAGCTAATCTCATTGGGGTCCTTGAAAATTCAGTTATCACTTCACCTTTACCACTGAGTACAAATAGAAGAGCTGGATTTGAAAATAATTGTAGAGAACTCCTGCTGGTATCAATTTAAGATGAGCTATCCAACAAATTCCAAAGTTCTCCATCAAGATCAAACTCATGTTTTTAGCAATGCTCTGGAGGATATTACAAAATCTGTTATTAATAATAGCTGGACCTTCACGTGACAGTATCAGACACATCTTTTGTTGGGCATGTTTCAGCAGCAGTATTAATGTAACAATAAAATTCAATTCAGATATTTATTTATTTTTATTTATTTTACATTTGTTGACCGGGCTAGTCTAGCTGGATATATGTCCATTTTCAGTAGAGGCCCGGGGAGAAAAGCTCCACAAAGTTAAGTACAGTAGAACAAGACAAAGACAAAGATAGGTACAGTATCATTAATGCTTAAGAGAGGGCAATTGAAAAGAGGTAGTACATGAAAATATTCAACTACATAGAAAATACGCTTAATCATATAAAGTGGGAAAATACACAATTTTTTTTTTTTTTTTGCAACAGACAGTGAAATACATCCATGTTAATGAGAGGCATAGATTATAGGAAGTTTGGCGGAAGAAAAGGTAAGGGTTATTGATATGTCCGCAATATACAAATGAATGCCTCCCTCAATGTTTTCAAATTATTTCGCTTGTCCAGTTTACACGGAGAGTTTACATTCCTTGGAGAAAAGGGAATATACCAAGAAATGGCTATCTCAGACTTAGCATATGTGAGTTCAACGTTACTTCCATTCAGTCTCAACGTTACAGGACTCAGTAAAGTGTGCACTGACATTTTAAATGCCTACTGTGCAAAAAAGCAACACATGGAGGTAAGAAGATTTTTATGCTTTTTACTTCTCTATTTCAGTTCCTGGTTGTCCCTGCTACATATAGTTATTATAATCGGCATACCTTCATTACATATATCATGGCCCGGGGGGTGGGGGGACAGTTCTTTGGACAGGAAATATTCTAGGGTTCAGAACATCAGTATATACAGACAATTTACTTAGTTACTCTTTTTTGCACTTTTGCATGCAAGTTAATTTTCCACTTTCTGTATACATTTTACACTCAGAGATTCCTGTTGAAAGTTTGGGGACTACACATGCAGTCTTTCAAATATCACGATTAAATGTGAAAAAGGTATGTATCTGATGTCTGAGCTTGGAATACCTCAGAATATTTCTCATGTGTTGAAATACAGTGATATCAGAGTTATTATATGTGAGTATATAAGTAAACATTGTAAATTAACTATGATGCCTAACATTTCGTCTGACAAATTGCATGAATGGAAGCTTAAATTGAAAACAAATGCAAAACTCAAAAGCAAGTGTTTCTTGAAGGAAAGCAACTGATACCTTCCTAAATATCCCAACTCTAAGACTGCACAACAGTGAGGAAAAGGAGAAACTGCTTATCAATGCTACTCAAACATACAGGTAACAGGGAGAGAGAGAGAGAGAGAGAGGTACTGTGAACAGAGAGAGAGAGAGAGAGAGAGGTACTGTGAACAGAGAGAGAGAGGGAGAGAGAAGTACTGGGAACAGAGAGAGAGAGGTACTGGGAACAGAGAGAGAGAGAGAGGTACTGGGAACAGAGAGAGAGAGAGAGAGAGGTACTGGGAACAGAGAGAGAGAGAGAGAGAGAGAGAGAGAGGTACTGGGAACAGAGAGAGAGAGAGAGAGGTACTGTGAACAGAGAAAAAGAGAGACAGAGAGAGAAGTACTGGGAACAGAGAGAGAGAGAGAGAGAGAGAGGGAGAGAGAAGTACTGGGAACAGAGAGAGAGAGGTACTGGGAACAGAGAGAGAGAG